>NW_010539438.1:0-14234 GCF_000687285.1 Phaethon lepturus | reverse complement strand
CTTAGTGATTCTGTGATTCTGTAATTCAATTTCTCTGTAAGGTTCCTACCTTCCCAAATGCACGCTGCCCTTAAATACATTTAGACATGGTTTATAGTACAGAGAAACACCAGAGGTCCTTCTTGAGTCTCCCTGAATAAAGAATTTTACAGTATAGGCACTGAAGGCTTTCTAGGCCTTCAAAACATAAATCTCTCAGGCACATAAAGAGATCAGAATAACAGTAACAATAGAGTACAATCCAGCATGCTGAAGTCAGAGGCTTCAAAGGGTCCATGGCAAAATTAAGAGTAGGACTGCCTTGTCTCAAAAACATTCTGAAGAAAATATCTTTTTCTTACTTTTTTTTTAAGTAGAATGCCTCTGCAATTATTTATTAGAACAGCATTAGTATTGTGATTGCTTGTGTAATATCTGTTGTGATGCAGCGACGTGAAACAAATGCTTGATGGTACAAGGACACTTTCACTGAGCACTAAGAGAGAGTGAGACAGACAAATCCATCATGCTTACCCTGCAGATCCAAGTCCACAAAGCAAAGCATGCTGAAAACGTACCACACATGCAAATAAAAGCAACAAATGAAAGCACAATGGATATTCATGGTGGGATAAAATGGGGAAAACAGAGCATTAAAGATCATCCTTACTGATCGCAGGAAGAAGTCAAGACACAATGATCACACTAGCATTTTCAAAGCAAGAAGTGAAGTAGAGCATCCAGTTGGAGATACTGAAGCCTGGGTTTCAAGGTGCTGAAGATGAGCAAGTCAAAGGCAAGCATAGCATGACAAAAAGCTAACCCGTGTGTCTATCCCTGAGAACACAAAACCTAAGCAATTTTGAACTATTTCCGGTTGAGTCCCTATTTTCCAACTACTTAAAATTCCAAAGAACTGAATTTTTAGAGTCCTGCTCAGCCTTAAGGAATCTATTACATGATATGGAGTAACATATGCAATTGGAAGCAGTCACTTTATTTTAACATGAAAGCTCCTAAGAAAAATGGTAATACAAATCCTATTCTTGCATAAAAGCATTGGAATTATTTTACTTATTTTTATGATTATGACTATTATGTTTATTATACTACAATTTCAGCAAATAAATTATACAAAAAATCCAATGCTATGTAAATAATAAGAAATTAATTAGCACAGGAAAAAACAACTAAGAGCTTTTCTTGTTGTTATTGCAGTCTTTTGTTGTGCAGACTTAAATTTGAACTATAAACAAATACTGGGCCTAAGATATGGACATAGAAGTTTCTCTCTAGTACAATTCCAGTAATCCCACTGAGCACTATGAGATTGTGATAAAACAGGAGACCAGATGAGTAGGATTGGTCCTTAAGTAGACACAAATAAAATCTAAGAAAATATAATAGAGCAAAATAGATATTAATATATAGTAATACACATCTTGCAGTAATAAATTATAACTATGCCAAATAATTGATTTTATTAAATGTGCATATATTCAGTGACTGTGTCCTCTCACCAAGAAAACAACAAAGGAAAAAGTAATACCAGTTTGCCTGCAGTGAGGGAGTCGAGGGAAAATATTTTTCTGTCTCCTAATCTTTGTGTTTAAGCTTTGTATTTCTTAAGTTTTCTCTTCCTGGCAAATTCCCTGTCAGCTTTTACTGCCACCTCGTTAGGGACCACGTTGCTTTGCTGCAGCCTATTAGATGCCTGAAAGGGGTAAATGTGAAAAAGGCATTGAGATCTTGACATATGCAATGGTAGAAGGCCAGCTGAACCCACAGACGAAAGAAGCAGAAGGGCTGCCAACTTACAGGCACCATACTGATAGATGTACACAGCCACAACTCTGAAATTGACTTGTCAGTCTGCAGCAGACCTGCAAAACTCATAAAACACTTACTGATAAGGTGGTGTGCAGACAATCCAACTCAGGACTTTTCATAAGCATCATTGCTACCACCCAGAAGGCATCTTCAAACAAAAATTTTGTGTTTAATTACACAGAATAGCTTCACAAGAAACATAGTGACCCTGGTATATTTTTAGATTTCAAATTTGCTACACTGGGACATCCAAAGCATTTCTTCTTTGCACTAGTATAAAATATTAAACTTCATAGAAGAGAAAGTCATGCTTTAGATGAAAATGCCATGTCATTTGTCAAGGCACTTTTATATGTAAGTGGTAAGTTGGCAAAGTGGAAGAAGGCTGTGGTGTTTCTAATTATAGGGGAATTTCTGCAAGGTTATAACGAGTGAGTCTAGAAAAGATCTCTTCACAACAAGTCCTCTAGCACAGTGAAGTCTATGCCATGATGATTCCCTTTGTGATCCAGATTTGATTTCCCTACGAAAATTAGGACCACGTACTCCAGCTTGACTGCACTTCTAATAATATCATCCCTAGATTATCTTCCCTATTTACAGCTATAAGTTATGGCAAGCATTTGTAGGAACTTGCAATTTTCCTCTGTCTCCAGACAGTTTATCATGTCCCCCCAGAGAAGATCCCATCACCTATCTTTCTTTGTCAATTTACTCACACCCAAAAAGTTTATCTATCTCACTTTCTACATGTATTGAAGGAATAACACAGTCTGTCTTGTAGCAGAGATGGGGAAAAAAAGAGTTCGATATAATTGATCGAGCTGCCATGGACTAATCTTCCTGTGTCTTGGATGATACATGCAGACTCTGCACTCCAGGCAGCCCCTCTGGTTGGTTGATTCACAGGAGTGCATTGGTTTGCCTCAACTCCCTTTGTTCAGGCCCTTCTCTTCCAGAATTCAGAAAAAATGCAGTAACAAACTTCCAGCATCACACTCACAGCTAAAGTGGCATTTGATAGTAATTGGAAAAACACTTTGAACAATGAATTGCAAACCTCCTTGCCAAAAGAAAGATGGCCTCTACTAGATATCTATGTTTTATTTTTCAAATTGAGAAAAGCCTAGGCAACCAAAAAAAAAAAAAAGACTGTTTACTCTATCCAGTAGATGTTTCATTAAGAGAAGAGCTCTTGCAAAATGCCCAGTTAGGATAATTTCACTAGTGATATTGGCATACGGATCTTCAGAACTTAACTGATTCTTTTAGTCTAGCATATTCAATTTTTCTCTCAGCACAAACACTCAGAAATCTCATGTTCTAAGATTTTCTGCCTTGTTCTGTCCAGGTTGAATTCTTTACTGTTTCTTGCAAATTGTGATCACTTGTAGTGCCACTGCATCTGAAAACTAAGTGACCAAGCCAGCATTGAAAGTCATTTTACTGAACAAACATCTCCCATATGTATCAGAATTTCCTCCTTACCTTCCTGTAAAGGTGACATAACAAGCCAGTAAAAAGGATTATTAGCCCCAAATTATCCACATATTCATATTCATCTAACCATTGTTGGATGGTTATTTTCAACACCCAGTCTTGTCCAAACAAACTTATGATTCATTGGCTTGGCCCTGGGATGGTGCAACAGTAGGGCTGAAAACAAGATCTATTTCAAGATCCTACTGTTGACCTTCACATTCACAAAATTTGAGACTAGGCAATTCAGTGCTACAACAGGCTCTATCCCTGACATTAAATTTTCATTTGCAATGTACTTTTATTTTCAAGAAAACAGGTGGTGTCAATCTGAAAATAACAGCATTTAAGGTTAATCACGACTTCTTTAGACTGATGCAACTGGAGTACCCCACAGACACATTACATGAAAAGGAGTTCCCCAATATCAGCTGACCTTGTGAGGACTATGCAACAACATGATTCCTGTGATGTGACTCCTGCTTTGACAAAAAACATGTTTTACATGTTTTGAACCAGATCCAGAGAACCTGGAGAGCTGGTGAAACTTCTGTGAAAATCATGAAGCAAATCTACAATTGAATTTATTAGCTTTAAAGATAATATTCCACTACACACTTGGTCCCATGTACTCCTCTGTTCATTAGCAGGTGAAAAGAGGACAACAGTAGGGGAACATGCTGGCACAGAGGTATCCTCAAAAATTGGGCTGGGGGCAGGAAGAGCAGGGCAGAGTTCCGTGTTCACAGCATAAACACACACATATATATGTATGAACCTACATGCACATGAAGGAAAATCTGCAGAGAGCTTCCTGAATACTTTCTGCTGCTGCCACGGGAAGGGGCTGCCTTCTGCGAGTTTCTGAACTAGCTACGTTGACACTGAGCAGCAGTGCAGAGTCACTTTCACGCAGCCCTTTTGCTAGCACAGGACAAAATAAGCTGCTCACTTGTTAAAATGCTTTTGTATTTCGGTCAGTTGAAAACCTTACTGTGCAAATTTCCTGTACTGCAGTTAAGTCCTGATGCATGGAGGGACTTTATGTCCTCTTGGATGACAAAGACTTTCCACTGCTACTACTCAGAAGCGTTTTGCCTCTCTAAAGGCTATTTTCAGAAAGATTTGTTTGTTCTCACAGGATATTTCTGTCAGAACTGTGAAAATATGCTTAACCTGCCATGGATAAACTTAATTATAAATCTTGCTAAAAGCACAGGTTGAAGTCCTACTTGCTGCTGGTGACTGCAAGTTTCCCTCTGGCTGGAAAAGACAGCTGCTTCAAGTCCAGCAGCATTTCCATGACAACATGGTGTTAAAAAACTCGTATTTTAAGACTTCAAAAATTAAAAACATAATTTCTTATGTTTTTATTTCTATTTCCTACTTTGCAGTTTACTGCTCTCTAGCTAAATGATTTCTTAAAATCCAGGTAGACTAAAGCCCTAAGGCAAAGCCTCAGGATTTCTCCTTTGGTTACTGTAACTAATAAAATGGAAATCCTCATCTCCGGTACAGCACTGTTCCCTTACCAGTGTTACATGGACCTCTGGTGAGAAGCAAGCATCATCATCCTCATTTCACAAGCCTCAGAACTGAAGCACTAGAAGGCATAAACAGGAGTAAAATAGTTAGAAGGTAAAAGAGAAGACACTAAGAATGACAGTAAGTCCCATGTGTTGTGTGAACTACTATCAACAACATCCCTCACATGATATGCAGAAAAAACGACCATGCAATCGTACAAACTGCTTGTATAATTTCCACTAAAATAGTCTCTTCTATACTAACGACTGTGTGTAAGACTGACTTACTACACTGACCAAGCATTCACCTGGCTCCTCTGCACTGCATTTGTTTCTCATCCTTGTTCCTAGCAGGCTTTTTCTGCAGCTAGTGCACTGAGACAGATGCTTGGCCACTGAAGGCTTTCCTACAATCATGAAAATTTGGCCTATGACTTCCAGTGTGGCTGAACCGAAGCCCAGTGGATAAAATTAAAATCCAAAAATATTGCCTCCAAGCCATGGGAAATTTTCAAATATCAGCTATTTCCTTACAGATACAGCTGCTGCTCTTCATTTCATTATAATTCAGGGGGCTGTAATTTGTCAGCCCTCCCTTCATCTAAGTTTGTGGAGGCAGGCTGACATACGGTGGTCATCCTGTTCCTCCTGGGGCGGTACATCCTCTGCCAGCTTTCATCCCCCAGCACTTGCAGAAATTCTTTCTCAGAAGAAGTTTCAAAGTATGGAGAAAGGACACACAGAATGAAAGCTGTAAGAGTCAGGTTTATCTTCCACCAGCAATCCTTCATAGTTATGGGAGGGTGGATGGAAAGGACCCCTGTTATGTTTCAGAAGTCTTTAGAGGAGGGCAAAGGTCTTTCCTTAAGACAGAAAAGCTGATCTGCTGCTGCTTCTTGTCCCCCTCCCTTCTCTCCGCCATGTGTGGTTCCCACCACTTCCAGGGTTACAGTCATAACCTGGAGCCCCATGGTATGGACTGAAAGTGTAATACTTGTGAATATCAGTCGCCAGATAACAGGGGATCACAAAAATGTTTTAATGCTTTAGATCCGCCCTATGTTTGTGACCCAGTAACAAAAGAAAATGGCCGCTTTGTTTTCCACTCATGTAGCCCTATTAGATAGGGAGGCTGGTTTTCATTCCTATGTGACCTTAACTGCCAGGTAACACTTTAAACTTTCACACTGTTTTACTAATCTGTCCAGACGTCATTTCCCAGTCTTTTTGAAAAGCATAAACAAGTATGGCTCAATGCCACAGTTTCAGTGCAACATCTTATTCTCCACCTATGCTTAGCCTAAATTTTGAAGATCCATAGTAACCCCAGCATCAAGCATAGTACTCAGCATGTTGCAGAAGTTAATCATTAGAACCTTATTACACAATTTGTCCAAAATCTCCTAATTTTCTGTCAGTTGCAATTGGGTCATTGCAGGTATATATTCCCCCAGGCAACAAAAGTAAATATGTGCATTGAAATGCAACATGATACTGCTAGCTAAAATCCTAGCTAAGGATACAAGCTAAAATCCTAGTTCTCCCGGATGCATTCAGCATCATTTTTCTTCTGCTGCTGTCCATTTTCTCCTCCAAATCCACCTTCATGTTCTGATTTCCTGACCTCTGCCATTAGTCAGTACTTGTCTATCCCAACAGCAATGCAAGCTGTGTATTTTCTTCCATGATGCAGCCCACACTGCCTGCCAGAAAATAATGTTATCAGCGCTTTCAAAGATAAATAATACCTGCAAAATCATTTCCTACCCACCCTTCCGATTTCTCATGCTGATAATATTGAATAGGTAAGATATTTGGAGCATAGAGACCACTGCAAATGGCCTTCCCCCTATTATTTAGAGATTGATAGTATTGGTATCAGTATCAGTATTACATAGGTTCTGAAAGTGCCTCAAGACCCAGTTGTGAAGCAGGAATTTATTAGAAAAAACAATAGTTAAATACAGACTGAAGTGATGTCCATATCACAAAGACATTACAATCTACAGAATAAGACTGTCAAGAATAACTACAATTCCCCAAATGTGAATAGAACAGGACTGCCAACCAAAAGTGTTAAAAAATCGTGAGTCATTCCCTAGAAAATGGTGAGGCTGGTATAGACATCACAAGATTAAAAAAATTATAAAAGACAAGTTCTGCTTGCCTTCAGAGCATTTACAGTGCATTACCATTATATTTTTCAACTTTTTCTTCACACTCTTTTGGGCTAGAATCTTAGTTTACAACTGGATGTTAATATTCTAATGTGTTCAGGCAACTAAAAAAACTGAGGCTTAGACACAGCCTGCTAATACTCCGAGTCTTGTGATAAAGCTCCTGATGACAAACTGGCAATGCAATGATTGTTTAGTTCTGGCTAGAAAAAATGTCAAGGGCACTGAGCATTTTCAAGTTCTTGACATAAGCCGAAAGGTCAGAGCATGTGCCTGTAACTCATTTTTGAGAGCTGCATAGCCAATACTGAATGCCTTTCTCCACTTCACCTCCAGATCTGTGGATATGTAAGTTATCCTATTTCCTCGAACTTGTTCAACTTTCTCCAAATTAGTGTTCACCCACTCATCCATTTCAATGTGTTACCAAGAGTCTTGAGCTCTAAAATAATTATGCCATTTGCTATCATCATATTCTATCAAGAAAGTGTTCTGCTTCATTATGTCTTCATTAAAATAAGTCTCCAAATGGCGTGTGGGTGAACAGAGCCCTCCAATTCCATTTATGCCATTTGTGATGTGTGGTAAAGAGCAACTGTCTGCAAGAATCAATAATTTTATAATTACATATGTATTAGACTAGCTACATGTACGATATATCACATAATGAGTCATTCTGCAGAATTGCTGGAGCAGCAGTAGAATATTATCCTATACTTTTCCCTTTGTTCACTGTGACCATATATTAATGCATATGTACTTTGCACACTATGGATATAAAACAATGTTACTCTAACATGGTAAGGCAGTATCATCATCTTCATTCGGGGAACAATTTATTATTCTACTAATAAAATGGTATTTGTTTAACATACTTTTACCTCTCAGTTTTTCAAGATGGTAAGAGCTGATTGCCAGTATAGTGAGGACCCAGCCTTCTCACATGGTCCTGGAGGTCAGATGCCAGTGCTACTGTGAAGTAACTCTTGCTTTCAGGTGGAGGTGCCTTGTAGGTATTGCTGTGCCAGAGAGCAATATTAAATACATTCTTTCATTTGCAACAGCCAGTAGCAAGACACATCTGCAAACAATAACGCCTGATCCACAGCCAAGGTCTTGGAAGCATGTAACAGGTCCAGTTCAAGTTGCTGTCAGTAATTTGCCTTAAGCAGTGTACATTTCTGAGTCAACAGGTGTCAAGCTATTGCAGAAATTAAAAGGTCATCCTCCACTCCACACTGCAGATGTGTTTATCTTCTCTATCTGCTCCTATCTTTCTCACATCTGGACCTATTCATTAGTTGAGGACAGCACCTTTATGAATTTCTATGAACATTTAAAAATGAGTTACTGAATACAAGTTTGCCCATGAAGAGATCATCCTTCCACACAAACCTCATCCCTGTCATGTTGATAATATCTACCAGGCATTTTTAAATGCTTTGCAGAAACTCAGAAACTCGTAATCATCGTGCAAAATGTATTCATTTATTATTACTACCAGAACTCCTTCTCACATGAGGCTAAAGAAGGGTGCTGTGAGAAATATGTGTTGTTCATACTCATCCTTGACATTTTGTGTAACTAGGAAGGAAAACTGTTTGCAGTCATGTTGGTCTAGCTCTTTTCATGGACACCTAATTGGCTGAATAATTAAGAAAAAGGAAGAACCATTTTTAAAACCATTACCACAAAGTGCATCTGGATTTACACAGCTGCTGGCTTATGATCACTTCACAGCTAAGTCATCATACTTTCTAGGCAAATAACTGCTGGACTTTGCAAAACGTATCAGGCCTTGATGACTTTCAGAGTACGGCTTTCCTTCAAACCTCTGTAAATAGTAGATAGCTGTCATTTAAATCTCAATTTGTGAGACATGTTTTTATTGCCACCTTCCCACTCTGCTTGCCTGCTTTCTTACAACATAAAACATCTGCAGCCCGGCAAACATACAAGCATTGTATGAAATGTTTACACTACTTAAAAAAAGAAAGAAAAAATTCAAAGCATTTCTCACTGATAGGAATTCCTTTAATTATCACATAGACACAGTCTCTTCCAGCTTTCATCAAAATCTGTGACAATATTTTCAGTATTCTCAGCTGGAACAGGAACACAACTTAGAAAAAAATAAAAGTGACCTAGAACACAGTGTTCTAGATACATGGTTCTAAAATATTAACAGGTACACCATTATCAAGAAATTCTAATATGTTTTTATCATTACGTTTTTATGTTAGACGGACACAGGTGAGTTCTTCCGATGTCACAGTGAAAAATAGATGATAAAACACTAGTGTTTAGTTGAGATAGAACAAAACTGGCTTTTGGTAGAAAAAAGATATTCAGCTTTAGAGGGCTACAAACTAGCAAATAAAAATACCATGTTCAGCTGTCATCTTCCTCCTAGCTGTGATCCCATTGGCTCCAACAAAGTTAAAAAATTTCATTGATCTGGCACAAGATTTCATTTAATTTAAAAAAAAAAAAGAAAGAAAGAAAAAAGAAAATCCTCCTCTCCTTGTTGATTTTAGGCCAGAGCTAGACCATTTATCTACAAGAAATCGTTTTGACCAATAATTCAACAATTCTGAGAAAAACTCAGTTGAGGAAAATACAGAGAAGAACAACAACCAATTTGATAAGGTTTAGAGTGTCTTTGGTAAGACGGTAGAAAAACCTATGCAAACAGAAGATAAAGCAGCTACTGGCAATGTTACTGGAAGTTATAAGTAGATAACAAGGTTCCTTCTGTGTATTCAGAAGCAGCTACTGGAATAGAAATAGATGTGTCTTTCAAATTAAAAGAGTGGGTTGGATTAGTTAATTACACCAATATGAGATCTGGTAGCTTAAATCTAACCTACACTGGATTAAACAGGATCTCTGTGTGCAAAGACATCACTGCTATGAAACCAGTATCCCACCAAAAAAATAAAAAACAGCACCCCATCAGGTCTTCCCTTGGGGACTGTCACAGCATCTGTCAAAGAAGTCTTGTTTGTCTATTTTACAGGTTGGCTCAGCACCAGAATGTTGGAGGTTTTTGCTTATCCAGCTATATTACGTAGTGTGTATGGCAGTTAAACTTTGAGGTCAGATGTCAGGAGGCAGAGGTTCCAGACTATAAGGAAAAATCCTGCAATTTTGGGTGCTTAGTTACAGCAAATTATTCTTATACACATAAGACACAGCTTTGTGCATTTCCTTTAGCCTCATTTGGCTCTTCACTGAACTGCATCCAGAATCCACTTTTCATTTCCGTCTCTAATTTCAGCCTTCATATTTGGCTAGAAAGCTAAAGAGTGGAACCAAAGCAAGGCGACTTTGCTAATAGCCTAATTCTGGAATTCAGAAATAAAAGCATTGTGCTTGATGGCTCATGCTTAGTTAACTCCACAAAGATTTTACTCTTCAACTTAGTATATTCCAAAGACAAAAGAATTTCAGTTACTTTAATGATAAAAGAAGCCAGCACAGCAGCATGGTCCAGTGCCAAAGGATGACAACTGGAAAAGTTCACAGTGCTTAGAAATACCATCCTTTTTATTGGATCATTTCTCATTAAGAAGAGCTACATTAGACAGGAATTGACTACAGTACAGTGTTTGGAAATTTTGTATGTGGTCCCTGGCTTTACGGTATTAAAAAACAGTTGCAAACTTCCCATCTAGCGGACTGTCTTCAAATAAAAAAAGCAAACTCAATTATTCTACCTGCACCCAAGGTGGATTATTAGCACCTGTTTTTCAAAATCTTTGCTAAACACTGTTGTTTTATCAAAGCATTTAAAAAAATGCAATACCCACAATTCCAGCATTTCCCTGTGATGCAATTTCTTATCTATGGTCACCATAAACTATGAGGAAAAGACACTTCATTAGTTTTCTATGGACCAAACCAACTGTCACCAAAACTTATACAAATTATAATAATAGGCTGACCTAGGTAGAAAAACCAATTGTTTTTTCCTCTCTTAAATAAAATGTCTGAAGATATTTTTTAAGGAATATGAAGAGGCAAGCTTCCACTTGCTACACTGTGCACTACACTGTACTGTATGTGTTCCTGTAGGACCTCTCTGCCTCTCCCAGCACTGAAACACTCAAATGCCTCAAAAAGTTGAAAATATTCCTAGCCTGTGAAATTACTTGCTATGCTCCTAAGTAATTCACTTAAAATGTTGTTAAGACTGTTCTACAGATTGGAAATGAATGTTGAGACACAGGGCCACATACATATCAGGTGACCATGTGGTAATAACCTGTCAACATAACAGTTATTTATGTATTTATATAGGATCCTAGGTCTAAACAAAGTATCCTGGATTATCTTAGCATTCAAGAAAAAAATGATACATATAAATGCATGTCTCTTTTTCCCAGGCAAATGATCAAATTTTCAAGACTGATTCCTCTGTGTGTTTCATTAACATTTAAAAAAATTAAACACAAAAAATAAAACTACATTATCATGCATACAATCTTACACATGATCTACTCTGAGAACTTTGTAACAGTGAGCAATACAGCTAAAGAATATATTCCTATCATCTGTACACATGAAGTGTATTGACATTTTTTCCCCCATGCATCCTATTCATTTCATCATTATTCTGGGATGTCTTGAAATAACACAAGCTAAAAATGATTTAAATAGAATTTAGATTTTTGTTTGCTCAGCAGCTGTGCTTCATAGCTGTACAGGCAGCTAGTCTCCCAAAGTATTCGTTCTTTTGGTCTTTTTCCATAGCTGACTTCATTTTTAAAATAACTTCAACATTTCAAGAATGATCCATGGTCTTGGGCTACCTTTAATTCTTTTCCATTTAATTGGGACACTTTTATTAGAGTTTTTTTCTTTTATAGCTCCCCATACAGAAACTGCCAACTTGACTCTACATCCAGGATCAAAGCCAATGTCTGTCATTCTATAATAGGAAGATCAAATTAAAAACAGCTTGCTCATCAGGATGTTTAAAACATCTCTATTTCACCTGTCTAAGTCTTTTTAAAAATGCTTCTTTAAGTTTCTATGGATGCCATAAGGTATCAACTTCATTTTTTCAAGGTCATGTCCATGGAATTACATTTAATGAAGAAAAAAAGAAGACAAATTATTAAGAAAAAAGCCTATAATTCTGGCATGCTTTTTTTCTTAAATATTTTTAGGGACAAAACACTAGCAGAAAAGAACAGAAACATTGTACCTTGACAGGAAACAAAAAGTATGTAGAGGTCTACAATTCAATACATATTGTTCTACTATTGCAGAACATGGAAATAAGATAGGTCTCTAGCCTTCACAAGTTATATAGCATAATTGTATTATGTTTTTTCTAAGGTTGCACAACTCCTCTAAGACATTGCAGGCTCCAGGAAGGCATATATCAGCTACGATCACAATGCTTTATACCAGTAGGAGGGCATTTTTTTCTGCTAAGAGTGCTACAGACAATTCTAGCTCTTCCAAAAAGGTATTACGAAATTCTTAGTATGAAAAAAGGATACTTAAAGCATTAGGAGAAACACATAAACCATGGAAACTCCATTTAAGAAGAAGTAATTTCTAACTTAATTTTAGCTAGTTTTCAGAACCACTGTATTGGAGTTATTGTCTCTAGCTCACCAAACCAGCTCAAAATGAAAGCAGAGTAAGTTTTAAGAAGGGATACATGAGAAAGTCAATAGACAGAACATTAAAGGAAGGCCTAAAATCTGTAGGAACTGATTTTGTTGCTACTGCCCAGAGACAACCACCTCATCACCTCCTGGGACAAATCAGACTTTTTACTTACAGAAAGCAACATCTGAGATTCACAGTATATACATGAGGAAATGAAAAATAAAAAATTACACTCTGTGTCAGTGAGCACCAAGGCCAGAGCTTTTCTGCACAAGGAAGAAGCCTGATCCTACCGACCCTGACACCTCATGTGCCTTTTTCTTCCTATGCCTCTTCAATGCCACTCATACTTCGCCACATTTCTGTACCAAGTCTGGACATAATTATGGTGTTTCTTACTGTTTCTTTGCTGTAGTTATTTTTGTTTTGCTTTTTCTGTGGCTTTATAACGTGGTAGCATGCCAGCTTCCCTTTTAAGTGGTCTAGAACCTTTTATGATTTAATTAAATGAATATGATACTTACTCATCTGCTTCCTTTCTACCACTAGGCTTCCTTTTATTTTTTCAATTAAATTTTCCTGATGGTAACAGATGCAGACAAATTACTGCAGTTGCTCAACACATTTGAAAAATAAGGCCACTTTTTTTGGAGTCTCTATATAAATTTATGCAGCTGACTCCAGGTTTTAACCCTGGGGATAGATGATGGCTCTTGCTTCTCATCCAGGTGGGTTTCAGTGCTCTTCCTTGTCTCAGCAAGGTACATATTCGTCTCTTTCCTCAGACTGTCACCCATAACAGCCGGAACCATGTGAAAAGAAAAAGTGACAAGGTTTCAATTGCAGTTTTTGCTGATCTACACCAGCCTTTAGTTACCCGGTCATTGCTGACAGAAATCATGCAAACTTCACTAGCATACATTTTGGAATGGATGGTGTCAACTGTAATTAAATAGGAAAAATTAAACTTTTGTTCTGCACTCTCCTGTGTGTCATTCAGCAAGACAACAACAGGCTTTTTTTTCCTTACATTTACCAATTGATCTCCAAATTTGAAAATCATAATCAACAAGTTTATAAACAGACACTGAAAACCCTACCACAATCCCGCAGGGAACTGGATCTCAATATTACAGACACCTTACTCATGCTTATGGGTGGGGAAGGGGAAGGAGACCATTGTCAAGGAGTTGCATGGAGAAATAAATGCTTCTTCACAATTTTGGTATTTAAACTTATCAAGGTAAAACCCCAGTGGGAAATCCAAAAAGCCATTTTTGTGTACTCTCTACCCTCAGTTTTCCCACCAGAGTAGAGGGCAGAATATTTCCCCTTAATGTTTAACCAGAGATTATCCCCAGCACAAACACTGGTGGCTTTCCAGCAGCCACCAACACCCAGGACCAACTCTTCTGCCTGGAGCTGTGGGCCTCCTACACCACTTTCACAGCATGGACATTGCCTGGCAGGCAGCGTGGCGAGACAGGCCTTGCCATGGGACAACCTCCTCGCTGGCACAGGGGTTGGCATGGGCATCCTGGGAGCTGGCTCGCACATCTCTTTGGCACAAAACCCAGCGGCCCGGCCTGCGGCACGGAGGGCACAGGACCAGGAA
>NW_010539437.1:0-730 GCF_000687285.1 Phaethon lepturus | reverse complement strand
AAAAAAAAAAAAAACAAAAAAAAAAAGGGGGAAAAAAAAGGGTATTAGTTTGGTTTGTGGCTTAATTTGTTTCTATTTTAAACTTCCTAATCCCTTTCACCATCTGGAAGCGCTTTTTTTAGTATTGTTAATTATTGATAGTATCGGGTCATGCAGGCACTTGATAACGCAGCGCCATCTCTCCCGGGACTAATAGTACTTCACGGATATTCTACAGCTCTTTTTTTTTTTTCCCTGCGATTGAAGACTGTGGCAAAGCTCTTCTTCAGAATAAGGGCGGAATCTTTCAGGAAAGCACGCTGCACGTTTGGGTAACACACGTTTTGAAAAGTCGTAATTTTGAGTTGTGCCTAGGCCCTGCCTCCTTGTAGGCAGGGACTGCTGGGTTTTGTTGTTGTTGTTGTTTTAATCTCAGATTTTCTTAATTCCGCATCATTAGTCGTTACACATACAGACAACTTAAATAGGTCCAAGAGAATTATTTTTAGGCAGGCGAGTCAGCTTTTAACCTCACTGCTTTGTAACATATCAATTTGTAAGAAAAGAGTATAAACCAGATTTTAATCCGGAGCGTATGGCCGTGCTGGAACAAGGGCAGGGGACCACGCAAAAAAGCTGTAGTTTTCTTAAATAGGCTTAGAGAAAGTCGATCACTTGGGAGAGCGACTGTAAACCCGGAGTCGACCCGTGAGCTGCGTGAACGCGGGTCGCGCGAGGCAGACCCGGGTCC
>NW_010539436.1:28637-31447 GCF_000687285.1 Phaethon lepturus | reverse complement strand
GGGGGCGCAGGGCCAAGGAGGGTCGGGGATTAAGGTTTATAATTAACACCATTAAAAATAGACGTTGCCTAAGATGAGCACAGAGAGGCTAGAAATCCGTCGTGCAACTGGCACGTTAGGAGGGACCCGGGTGGTATTGCTCAAACAAAGGTAATCCAAGGTACCCCAGCGCGGGAGCTTCGGCTACCAGGCAAGTACTTTTAAGCTTGTTTACGAACCAAGCCCCCGTGAACTCGGTACACGCACTGAGCAGCATGCACTTAACCACAGCCAGCGCTGCAAGCGGCGAGACAACTGCAGGGCTAGGCCGGATTACCGTCTCTGCTGTTGTACTCGGAAATTCTAATATTTGTGAAATTCTAGTTTGCTTTCCAGCTGGATTCCCAGGCTGAGGATCTCCCACTGAAAAAGATGCTTAAATTTCGAGGGGTTTGGCTTTTTGAATACCAATCCGGCTTGCATTTAAATTTCTTACAGATCTATCTTTAAGATAATAGCCATGAGTCACTGTATCTGGGTTTTCTTCTTCCCAGCTGATGTTCACAAGAGTCGTTCCTGAGAAGGGAGAAACTGGACAGCTGGTTACACTGGAGAAAATGTGAAACAGGCTATGAATAAAATGCTGTGCAGTTCAAAAACAAAACTGGGGAGGGGAAAGAAAGATTAAGAAGTTGGGTGGGGGGATTTTTTTTGCCCCCCCCTTTTTTTTTATACCAACTCTTTATAGTTTGGGTCTTCTCAGGATTATTTATAACTAGGATAGAATTTTCAGAGGGAAACGGGATTTTTAATATCAGCCGCCTTCCTCAGAACATTTTTATTGAGGAAATATGTTTGTATGGCTGTGGAAGCCATCGGCATGCTTGGGAGTAGAAGAGTACAGAAAGAGAAGACTGGGTTAAATTAATTCCTGCTAAATACCTACCAGCAGACTTGCTGTCTATATGGGGAGCTGGAGACAGAATCGTACCAGGGTAAAAAGGATACTGTGTCTATTTATAGCACTGCCTTCAACACTGTAGGAATTCAAAGGAAAACTCCAACTCAGCACACAGTCTTCTCATCATCTGCTTCTGTCAAGATTAAATGGGGGCTGAGATCATTCCCTTCCCCTGCAAATCCCTGCTAGGAAGGATCTGTTCCTTTCTGCAAGTAAGGAACCACCGTGGTACAAACCACTCCAGAGCTCTTATGGTCTGGGCTCCTGGTAGTCAGAGAAAGGGGAGAAAAAGAGCCTCACAAGTAGACCAAGGGTTTTTCACCTGCTCTGCCTCCCTGCTCGCTGTCCTCTCCCCAGCCCTCTTCCTTCCAGATGCTCTGGGGCACTCGGAAACAAAAGGGTGGTGTAGCTCCAGCACGCTCCCAGGGCCAGGCGGCAGGGAGGGGAGGAAGAACAGGGTCCTGGCACACAATCATGATCACTCGTGGTGTCACTTACTGAGATGAGGTCCTTAACCTACACGGGTATGTGCCCCTCTTGCCACTGCAGGGCCATCCATCTCTGGGAAGGAGTGGGGCACCTATTTATCAGTAGAAATTATCTCTGATGTTAACAGCACAAGTGAGAGCAGCCATGGACAAGGCATGAGCAAAAACCTGACGGCTACTTCTAAAAATAAGGCAGGCCCCTGGAGTTCCTTATCTCCACTCTTCTTTTAGCATCATGGTGCCTCAGATCTTTCCTTCTCATCTTCCACCTTCCAGTTTCTCTTTAATAAGAGCTGCTCTTTCGTTCTTCACAAAGCACTACCTACTCTACTCTCTCAGTGCTCTCTTTTGTAATTCTGTTATCAAGCTGTCTGCTAGGTGGGGAGCAGAAGGTGCAGGACTTGGTGCTGCCTTTGAGGTACAGGTAATTATTATGTGCATCTGTTACTGTGGTTGCTGCCTCAACAGGTGAAAAACATGCTGTTCTCTGATAGATTTGCAGCACTCTGTGCTTCTGCCTTGTCTTTTCTCTACAGTCAGTCGTGTGGTGTTCCTAAAATAATAAACACAGCCTCACTGCTGCCACAAAAACCCCTGGTAAATATGTTTTTATGGGAATGAAATATTAAAGGATTTGAACAGTTATTCACTGAAAGCAAAATATGAGCAGTAAGGTTGGGTAAAGATTCAAAGGCTGGTTTGCTTCCTTTCCCTGGGGCACATCAAGGCTGTACTGTTTGCACTTTAGAGATGGATAGTGGGGAATTACTTAACCCAAAATGATGGAAACAATTCAGACTATAATAATATAGTATCAGAGTTTCTCACATTACATCTATTCCCCATACTGCTGGCTATATTCTTCCTTCAGATTCATGTGCACAACTCTCATTGGCTTCTGGAGGAACTGTATTTGAAACCAAAATGCATTTCATTGTCTTTCTGGAGTCTCTCTACAGTTTAGTTGCTAAAACCTGAGCTCACGGACTGGGGACAAAGCTTGTCTAAACATTGCCCTGTGTCTGTCTCTGTGCAATTCTCATCTGCTGTGTTTTATTTTGAATTTCATCTTCCTACTTTCCTAAAAACACAAAGCAGAAATACACGTTTCCTCTGCCCTGGAGTGCAGGAATCACCAAATTTCCCAGCAGGTTCTCTTGCAACATACGATGGGTCCAAGTTTGTCTAAAAATGCTACAAGCCCTTTGTGGAGTACAAAGGGAGGAGAGCGGAATCGTGGGCCAAGTTTCTGAGTGTTATGAACACCCCCCGTCCCCCAAAGGGACCCCATATCCTGTTTCCTCTCGCTCAAAAATTTCACCTGGCTTTGGGTTTCATTAGGAGAAATACACATTGCTCGAGTCCAGGCTCTAAGTCTTCGG
>NW_010539436.1:19846-28606 GCF_000687285.1 Phaethon lepturus | reverse complement strand
CTAAGTGTGCGGTTGGTGCTCCCTGCTGACACTGCAGAGACTAAAAGAGCCACGAAAGCTGCGTCTGACCTGGGGGCTTCAAATTTACTACAATAGCAGAGCAAATTAAATGGAGAGCACGTTAAGTGGGTTGGGAGATTGTTGTTGACCAACAAATCTTCATTAAGTTCCCACACCAAGCTGTGCTACACCTCCAATGAAACTGATTATTGTGTCTCCATCTGTGTTTCAACTACTTCTCCACCAGGCTTAAAAGAAATTCAAACTTGCTTTAGGTCTAATTAGAAATAAAACACTATATTAATCCACCTTGCCCCATGCATGCACCCAGTTTGGAGGTGTCGGTGCATCGTTCAAACAGGCCAAGTTCCACTCTGTTCACCACCAGTTATTTACTGCCCTGGTTTTTGCTAGCTCTTTCATTTACTGCCAGTGTCTCGCAGAGACTTTGTTCACTGTTTTATGGTGACTTTCTGGATTACTGGTTTGCATTACCAAAGACAAAGTCTGAGATCAGTTCCTGGCACTGCTCTCCAGACGTTTCAGCTCAAGAGCCACCCGCATGAACCCCAAGACTTCATACAACTTGCACCTCCCTGCAGCAAAGCCTATGCTCAGCATAACAGCAGCTTTCACAGGATTGGAGCAAAACCCTTTTCTGGTATTCATGGCTGAAGGGAGGCTACCAGAACCGGGGCCTCTGACAGACTTCCCCGCAGACCGCTATGAGAAATACAGCTCCACAGGTAAACAGGTGCCAAGCTACTCTGCTGTATGGGCTTTAAAAACACTATGCCCAATTTAGGCCAGAGAGATTTGAGGAAAAAGTGCAAGAGAAAGCAAGGGGAAATAAACAGCAGTTCTGAGTGTTACATAGCTAAAGCATCTGCAGTGTACAGGCAGAGCAGGATCCTCTGCCACAAACTGTCCTTGCCCTAAGGTAAGGTAAGAAACAATTATTAGGTATTTCTGTTCTAAATATAAAGTAAGAAACAAAAGGTACATGCAGATACAGCATGAACGAGGGAGCTGTTAGCCTTCAGTATCATTCTTTGCCAGATAACATTTATGGTTGCCAAACTATGTGTTGGCCACAGAGGCTGGCTGTAGCCCATACCATGTTGTCCTCAGAGTCAGATAACACTTAATGCGGCTGGGACTCAACCTTTTCTGTATCAAGGAGCAGGCACCAGTTATTTGGGTTTGTGCAGCAGCACCTCAGCGTGCAGGCTGTTACTGGTTCCCAGCGCTTGGGCACGGCAAGGCAACCTCCCCTTCACAAAGCTGCCTCTTGGGTCCCAGGCAAGACTGAGGAGTGCAACCACAGCAGCTGCTTTCTAATGGGATCCGAATTATGTTTTCCTAGTGGTTAATTGGTTTCTATGCTCTAGAAGACAGGGTATTCTGTTCTTTTTGTATCGGGTGATCTGTGACATTGGGGGCACACATTTGTAAGTGTTAGTTTGTTTTAGAAATATGGTAAGAGTTAACCTAAAGGACAAATGATTAGAAATACCTGTAATCCCAAGAGCTAACACAAGTGCTGGGAAATTCTGGACCTCAAATCAGCTGTGCTACAGAATATGATGAGTTCCTATTTTTTTCCCTTCAGTAGACTTATTAGTGAGATTTTTACAATAAGAAGAAAGCAATTTGCTTATCTGACTTGGGTTTTCATCTCCTTCCATTCTATCTCTTAGACTATACACACATCAGCAAGCCTCAGCACTGTTCAGTCTCAGTTTGACCTCAGTACTAACTTGATTTATTGTTTTTAGTTCTCAAATAGTATATTACATTATAGCCCAAAGGGTCTCATTAGAACTGGCCAGTATTTTAATGATTTATGAGGGGCATCTGGGACTGCATGGGTAGCATACGTGTTGTGTCATTGCTACAGGAGCAGTCTGTATTGATCATACCAGTGTGCTCCAAGACTAGAGCGTGTCAAATTCCAATAAGCTTTAGTTCACAAACCTGATTTGACAGGTGGCCAAGCTTGCACTGGGACTGGCTGTAGTTCTCATGGTGGGAATAAAACAAAACAGCTGGATTGCTTCTCGCCATTGCATTATGAGAGGATTTCCATTCCTTTCTCTTGTTCTATTTCTGTCTTGCAGTGCTTAAGGAGGTGTTTATCCTTCCCAGTTCTGTAGCCAGAAACCTGGGCAACAGGAACTTGCTATCAGCTCTGTGGTTTATCTTTCTGCCAGAAGATACTGGTGAGAAGTGCAGGCTACTGGACCTAGCCTTCCAAACCTCTCCCGAGTCCTGGCACGGCTATCACATTGATAGAAAGTCTCAGAACAGAGAGGCTGGGGTGAGAAAAAGAAAGATGAAGAAACAATTAGACAGATAGTGCAGTTGTTTTTAAGCCGTAATGTCACTGCATTTAATAAAGGATCGTGCTTTTTTTTTTTTTTAGGGTATCTCTAAAGAAGGACTTTGTAAGTACTGAAAGAAGGGTATCGGGAGCACAGCACGGTGATAGAGGGTTTCCGTGTCTTTGGTTTGATTTTGCGTGTTCTGAATTCTATTTTGAGCACCAAAGCCAAAATCTGCCAAAGTATTCCTAGGAAACCTCATCTCCCAGCATGGAAGTCCAAATTTGACCATGACTTTCACCTCATAATGTAAGCTGCCTTTGACTCACTAGAGGTGAGCACAGCTTTTGACCCAAATTAAACCCGAGGGTGACACTTCACCCAGGGTCAGCTATCACTACCAGTGTTTGTCAGCACTCTGTTCCTGGGTTGCCTCCCAGCTCAGACTTGTGGAGAGATGTAGAAACATCATCCAACTTAACTTTACCATCTCCACCTGTGCAGTGGGAGCAGCAGTTGTAAGATGCATTCCAGTGCTCAAGAAACACCAGGGAACCACAGCCACCTACCTCCTGCTGTTTGCCATCTTCCTTCCTAGCAGGTTACTCAACCCTCCTGCTGCGCCAGTGTCGGGATGTGTCTGCTGTCTCCTGTAAGTTGGGTAGCATCGAGCTATCTTCGCGGTGCTGCTAGAGACCACAGGACAAGAACAAAGAGCAGCGAAGCTGTCAATGCCCCCAGACAGAACAGACTCAAAAAGAAGGCAATATATTGTTTTTAAGATAGAAGAACATACCAGAGCTAGTCACAGGGGAGAAGGGCTTTGCATTGTGCCATCCTTTTGGTTAAATCCTTGGGGCAGAAACCATTAATTTGTAATGGGATTCTTTGAATTCTGAAGCCTGATGTTTCCAGCGCTGGGCTGGAGAACACTGCTATATTAGTTATTGTTACAGCAGCCTCATTCACCTTCAGATGTGGCCTGCTAAACTCTGGTGGGGACACAGTACACCGACCTAAGGGACTGCATTACAACTGGGCTTCTGTGCAAGGCACAGCACAGGAAATCTTTGGCCTCTCAACACTGCTGAAGCAAGAAACAAACATGACTTCTGCCTCAGATCATTCTGGAGGTGACCTGGGAAAATTAGATCAGGCTAGATTAAAAGTATGCAACATGGAGTAAGCCTGAAGAGTAAAACCATGTCTGAGAGACTGGAAACAACACCCAAGTGACACTTTGTCCTTCTTTCATTAAGCTAGATGCAGCGTGCCCAGCAACCTGTTTGTGGCTTTCTTGTGTTGTGATCAGTTGGAAGTGAGATGTCCAGATCGATACCCCTTGCGAAGTAGACAGCATGCCAAAAGAGTGGTGTAGTAGGGCTGCTTGGCAGTCGCAGTTTCACCCCAAACAACCACAGAGAGGGAGCAGAGAATGTACCCTGCGGTGTACAGCACTGACAGGCTCTGCCTCCCACACGGCGACCGTGCTGAGGCTGAAATGCGTCACCCCAAATGTGAGCCTCCAGTCCACTGGATCTGCCTCAAAGAAATAGACTCGGCACGTTTCGGGCAATCTGTGAATAAACCCAGGCTTGTACCTCTCCTCAGGGTCATGCTGTACTAACATCCAGTAATGAGAGCACCACATGCTCTCTGCAACTGCAGGCTACAAATATTGGTAAAGCATTACTAAAAGTCATGAAAAAGCAATAAGAATTTGTGTTGTTCAGGGAGGGTGAAGGCTTTGCAGTGGTTTTACCAGGACACCAGTGTCAGACAGACAACCCAGCAGCTCCAAGAGGAAATCAGTGGCTCACGTTACTCCTGGTTTACAGCAACCTGCATCAACTTGCCAGCCGGTCTTTCAGGAATGTTTCATCCTTTGAGGTTTTCAGTAATCTTCTGAGGTTGCTTCCAGAAGAAGAAACAGAGTTTACCCATTCAGACTATACCGGCTTCCACCTTGGACAAGTCACTGCTGGAGACAATAGAGATGCAGCAATGTCACAACCCTTGTGACAGGAACAAGAGCCAACCTTAACACAGAAGAACCAAATTTTAGGCGAGCTTCTCTTCAGGTGGGGGCATAGGGAGAGCAAGAGTCTCCCATTAATATAGCACGTCCAAGAGCTGTTTAGTGCCACAGTATTGTAGACTTGGATTCTTGTTTTCTTAAGAGAGAGTGAAAAATAGCAGTACTAAATGGAGGAACGAGTTACAGACTGTCAGAACCGATCATCGTTCAAGTCTGATGGCTGATGTCCATTGCAGAAGAAGATACTAGCAATGATGTTTGATCTAGGAGCAGTTGGCTGGGAGGGATCTAGAGAGACTCCCAAATACCAGCATGCTGTTGCAGTGACAAATAGCATGGAGATGTGGTAGATGCATTTTGGACCAGCTACTGTCTTTGGGTCGTATGCAGTGTGTCTGATTCTCTACCAGATCAGGTTGGGTTAATGGGTATAAGGTTGCACTGAGAGCACAGGAGTACCAAGGGGCTCCAGAGGGCCCCGTTTTGCAGCTGAACTTCAGTGCTCACAGCCAAAAGCCCCCATCTTTGCTGGGACTAGGGCTGCAGGGGAACCGCCTTTCCTTTACTTGCTTGCCAAGAGCCAAGTTCAGGTCTTTAGAGCTCTACAGTGCTCTCGCTCCAGCTGATGACTTCATGAACACCTAGCACGGGGAGGAGCGCAGCTCCCTGCACAGCTTTAAATGTTTGCGTTTCCCTGCATGTGCCGATGACATCATTGCCACCTGAGGGCCTGAACTCTGGTCTTGGCAGGTAAAAGCCTTTTGGGTCACCTTACATTGGGGATCTTGCTCTCCATGCATATTTATGTAATGATTGCTAGATGTCTGTAATTAAATGACTGTAAAGCACCACCTAAAATGCAGTAGTAATAAATTCTTAATAGCTGATGCTATAACAAGCAGTTACAAAAACTATATCGTAACATGCAGATTGTTAACAGTCTCTGGGCCTGTTTAATGCACAGCTTTAAATAGTTACAATGCACACTATTAAAATGGCATGTAAAATTCGTAACTAGTAAATAAAAGGTCCAATTCAGCAACAAAATGTACCCACGTTTCAGTGGTGAAGGCGGCACAGGAAAGCTTGGGGTGGATGAGCTAGCTATCTCCTCGGACCTCTGCAGTCCTTCTGGTCACGCTGCCTGCCAGCCATGGCTTCTGTAAAGCATACTTCATGTGCCCACCCCTGCCTGGCGCAGACTCTGCCCCCGCCTCTGTCCTGACTCAGGAACGTGGCTACGATCCCGCTCACGCTACAAAAATGCAACCGTGTCCAGAAAACCCTCGGTTTTGCATTCCGTGAGGAAGGGGTGGGTCAGGGAAAATCCATTTAGCTGCCCATATTTTTCAATTCTCTTTTATCCAGTCGAAGCTGCAGTGTGGGCAATATCTCTACAGAGATGATTTCCTGTGGCTAAGGAATAAGGTAAACACACATACAAGACTCAGAAAAATTAGCAAAATCAGCAGGTGGCCAGGTTTTGCACATTTGGTACAACATCGCTGCACATGAAAGGGTGGCTGCTTCTGTCTAGCTACCATCAGGAACCACACACATGGTTGGTAAATGCAAGTGTACTAACCAGCTGATGACAAGAGAATATTTTCTACTACAGTTACAGACAAAAACAAGGCCACCCTGCCTTGGGGCCTGCATGCTAATGTACATCCTGAAACAGTCAAGACCATCAGGTCTGCGCCCTGCTGACTGGCCCACAGACTTGCTATGAAAAAATTAGACATTTTTGAGGCTTCTGAGGCCTGGCAACCCATAACATCAGGGGAAGCTGTGGTAAATTCAGCATATTTGAGAACCAGGATGGGTTGATTAATTTCTTCCTTGGGTTTGAGTAGTGCTTCGCATCAGAAATGTCACTGCTGATTTCCCTGCATGTCACATGGAGGAAAGTTCTGCTTGGACAGAGGAGAGGTGTCACAATCCCTCTCCAGTTAGGACAGAAATTTTCATACCAGCATAATATTGAGGGGAAAAACAAGCAGACGTTTTCCTTTTCCTTGTGCTGGTCAAAGGTGTCCAATACAGAAGTTAATTTAGCTAGTCTGCTCCTCAACATAGGTTCTGCGTGGTCTGCGGAGAGCAAGTCCATCTAAACAGATTATGCCAAGTCACACCAAGTGGGTGCCTTACCCTGAACGTATAGCTGCGTTAAAGTTGTGGATCTGGAAGCCTCTACTAAATTTGGAACTGCTGTTCAGATTACATCCTCCAGCTGCCCGAGAGATTCTCTTACAAACAGTTGGCTACTCAAATAGCTCATGCGTCCCTGGAAACGGCCTCTATCTCAGCTTTCAGGTCCAGCCAGCTCTACCTCAGTCATCGCTGTATTTGATTCATGCCATCTATGTCCCGTAGCACTCCTAGCAATTGATAAATTATGACTCCAGTGAGGCTATCGGGTTAAACACCAAGGAAGAAAGAATCATGACAGTAATACTTGTCATTTGTGTGGAGATGTAGCAACACAAAACCCTCTCAAACATATGTTATCTTGGAGGAATCTTTCCAAGGGATAGGCTTTCTGAGAAACTTTTATGACTTTTGAATACACGATAGGCATGAACTTGACACAACCTACTTTGGCCAAGCCCTGGGCTTCAGCCTGGTCTTTTACCACCACAAATCAAACAGTCTATGAAGTGCAGTCAGACTGATATTTTCACTGGGATGACAAGGTTAGAGCACATACCAGCGTGAGAAAAAACAGGATGTAGAGCACTTTGTTTTCAGGATTTAAAATTCAAAAATATTTTTACTAAAGCCAGAGGAAAATGGCTATGTTCTACCCACATACAAAAGCCAACACAATGCCTGGGATGATTAAAATATCCAGTACATGATTTAAATGAGAGCATTGACATCCTTGTATTATACTCAAATCCCTTCTTTATCTTGGCATTGGAAAATGCAAGGAAAAGCAGAGGATATAAAGGCTTTCTACTGACACAAGAGTTGTTTTTTCCTCCTGACTTTCCACAGCATCGTGCTGCAGGGTTTCATGTTGCCCCAGCTCAGTCTTTGCATCATCCTCTCAACTTGATCTCATACCAATGTAATGCCAAATTGTCAAATTACACTGACTTTTGAGTTGGTTCGTATTTCATTAAATACTATGGTGTTGGAGAAATTGGATAAAAGGCGGCACATGTTTCCAAGGACTGAGGCACCCGTCAAGGGATACCTGTCTCTAAAGGCCTTCTCCTCAGCAGAGCACTGAACAGCACGGATAATGTTACAGGTAAAGCTGTAATCACTGAATTAACTGAAAAACAACCAAAGTGTGCACAGCATACACAGTCCAAAGGGGGCATTCACTGCTGAGAAGAGAGGATGCCTAAAGGGTCAGGAAGGAGACACTCTCTGCGACCTCCCATAGGACCACTTTCCTTTCTTCCTGGGATAGACCGTATATAAGGAACCATCAACCTGGCTGCTCTTTTAGCCCTACTGCAGTGAAGCCACTGATGGGTTTCCAGAAAGGGGGCTACAGATACAGGCATGGCGTGGTGACACGTACGGCTTGTGTCATACTCTAGGTCAATCTAGATGATCAGAATGACCTTCTGCTCTGCGATAGGCCTCTCTGATTGCAATTCTCCTGCTAGTCATAATTAAGGAAATTCTATTACACAGTTCAGATACAATTGCAGTTGTAGTACAAACCAATTCAAAATTAATCTAAATATAATGGTAAAATTTCTCCTACGTGATTGAATAATTACTGCAATACAACTCCAGTAGGGCAAAGATCAGGACCATTTCATATGAATATCATTCAGAAACCAGCATTTTAAAATTGTATTGCTCATTCGTACGACACACATCACAGAAACAGATCTACTACAAAAAGTGAATATAGAGGAATTGAGCTGAGAATCATTAAAAACATATTTTTAAAATGAAGAACCACCACATTATTACATATAATCATTTTCCTTTCACACTAATTTGTTTTAATCTATTCTTGCTCCTTATAAAATATTACACAAAATTTTAATCATAGCATTGTTTTCTTTAGATCTGTGCATTTCAGTAAATGACACTTGCATATATAAATTTAGTGAGTTAAAATGTTAGACTGATGCTAGAACTGAGCAGTCATTTATTCAGAAAAAAAATTGCCTTGTTTTCCTGTCTGTAAATTTTCTATGGCAAGCTATTATTTTTTTTCAGTGTATTCATTATTCAACATATTAGTTGAATAGTCCTACAGAGAATTCTCTGCTTTTGAATCATTCACAGCCTGTTAGTTCCAATTATTTCACATTTGCAATTTGAACCCCAGTCCTTCGTTTTTATTGGACATAGAGTTTACATGAACTGATGCTGTTCTCCAGTTCAACAAATGTGACCAGAATGCAGACGGAATAAGTTTCG
>NW_010539436.1:0-19824 GCF_000687285.1 Phaethon lepturus | reverse complement strand
TCAGCAGGAGGAAGTTCCTTAGCCATAATACAAGATCAATGTGAGCACAAACTGAAAGTCATGTTAGGATAATTCTGAAGAAGCACACCCATCTTATAAAGCCATTGCTCCACAACTTTTGATATCCAGGTAGCATACACTACCTTCTTTTGCCAAGCCTACAGTTATGTTCCTTTCTAGAAAGACAACTTAAAAAAAAAGAAATCTCTGAAGGACCACTTTTCCTAAGGTGTGCTATACTTCAGACTTGTCCACCCAGCTGTTAGAGGGATGGAGTTACGGACTTGGAAAGCACAGCTCCCAGAAGAGCCCTGTGGGTGAATGCTGCAACATTACCAGGGCTTTTGGGCAGGGCCCTGTCATTCCCCACTCCCGTGAGGCTTAGGAAAGCAAGGCTGACAGCAGCCTTCAGTCTTCAGAGGCTAGGTAATATGAAAATCAAGGTATTTATACAGTGGAGAGAGCGAGAGGAAGGGATAACAAGCAGTAGTAAACAAGAAAAAACCAAAACAGTTGAAAGCAACTTTACAGGGAGTGAGAAGTGCCCTAGAGTGGTCATTAGCCATGCTGCAAGGAACGAGATACATCAAAAAATGGGAACATTTGCTGCAGATATTATGAGGTGGGAAGGACTGGAGGAGGCTGTTATTCTTGAAAGTATTTAATGAATTGGCAGATGGTCCTGTGGTCAAGACACAGGAAATGCAAGTCCCATTTCTGCTGCAGACCTCCTGCGTGGGATCTGAGAAGTCACGCTGGTGTCCGAGATCACCAGCAGGAGCTGGGCAGACCTGGTGCTGTGGGCACTGGGGTGGCCAGCATCAAAGAAGCTATCAACATCGATGGGGGATGGCCATTCCAGTATGGGAATTCCTCCATGCCTCCTCTTGCATAAAGCCATCCAAAATGGGCAAGAACATCTGCTTTTGTTTTCACAGTAAAAGCTGACACTGGAGGAGATATGCACATTTGGGAAGGGAGCACATTCCACAGCGGAGCTCTTTGTAATACAAACAATACGAGACCATCCTGGGAACATCGTTAGTTGGTGAAAACTTACTGTATTCAAAAGGACAAGGCTGCCTGTGAAGGTGGCAGAAGGTGGTGTACTGACAGGAGAGGTCCCCTCTTGGCAACTGCGTGGCAAGGCAAATCACTGAAATGCATGGCAGAAGGGTGGCTTCTAGTCATCGTTCAGAGGCCTAACACTGACACAACAGTCACTGCTTCCCTCCTCCATTTCTGTGGCCATCTCAGGGACTTGGTTGCTCCATTTCTCCTTCAGCAAAACAGTGGACTGATATCAAGGTGCAACAGGGTCCCAAAGTAGGCTAGTCTTCAGACTCTCTCTCTGTCTTTGTGCATGCAAAGACAAATATTTTTAAACAAAATTACACCAAAATGTGAACTTAGGGCTAGCGAAAGTAGCTTATTGGGAAATTAGGAAAACCTTTCACCACAGTTAGTAGTTGAAAAGAAACTGTCAACACAGTCGCTTGAACATGAATACAACCTGTTTGTAAATGACAGAGCTGTTCACCAGAAAGATAAAAGATTTCAGGTTTGCTGTTCTGGACTGTTCTACCCCAAAACTAACCCCCTAATCTTCTATGCAAAAGACATTCAGCAGCTGGTGGCAGAACAAGACTTTGACTCATTGACTACAACTTCACCCCTGTCCTAGACAAATGCTTCTGTTCTAAAGCTGCATGAGTTGACAGAGTTCCTAAAACCTCTGTAATGCAGATACGCGATTAAATCTTAGAACATAGAAAAACATAGACATTTTTAATAATTTCTTAAAACATAACTCCGGTAAAAATAGAGTTTCTATTGCTCTCTTCAAAAATCCTCCCAACAGTTCAAATCTACAGCTAACACAAGCAACCACTACTTCAAAAGAAATGTACCACATGGGAGCAGAGTAATTCCAGATATAAACTGATGCCTAAAAAGAGTATTTCTCCTTGTAATTAAAGTAATTCAAGATTAGAAATGGGATAGTTCTTAGAAGGGGCAGAGAGGAGAGGAATGCAAATGAAACAACCTATTAAAAAAATACATTATGTTCATATAAATGGCAGCTAGAATCACTATAACTTACTCTTGCAGATTCTTTCTACCACGAACATTTGTCATCAGGACAACAAGTATGGCTGGCAACTACCATTGGAAAGAATCAAAATTTTCCTGTTGAAGCTGTCAATTAAGAGCTAACCAGTGAATAAGATTTTGCATGACCAATTCTCTTCTGCTCAGCTCTGTTTGTTGAGCAAATTATAAAAGACAAATCAGATAAAGTATATATAAGCATGTCCTAGTTATGTGGTTAAAGGAAAAGCTCAGCATACCAAATTATTAGCTAGTTTCTATACCCGTTGCATAGCTACATTCACACAATACATTTTCTGTAGCATTACCTCTTTCCATTTGAGCTTTCCATTCGATACGTGCTGGCATATCAAGAACTAGGCAGTTTCACTGCGGTAGTAATAGTGCCTGGAATTCCAGCCAGGAAGTGGGAAAGTCCATACTACTATGAAAAAAACCTTTAAAATTATGATCATGAAGTTTTAATCGACTGTTTGACGTACCTAAAAAGAAGGGTTGAGACATCAGGTCAACATAAGCCTACGGAGACCCTGAGCCTAGTAGTTTGAAAAAGCTTTAGCTTCCAATTTGCCATAATAACCTGAAACTTTATTTAAGCAGCACAGCCTTCAAAATCATTGCCTGAACCACGACATGCGACTACGTGAGCCGCTGGACTGCCATTTAGATTGCAACAGTATTCCCAAGTCCTGTCATGGCCTCTGCTGTGATAAGCACATGAACACGTGAGAAGACGACACTATCTGCCCCCAAAATACTGTAACTGTGGGCAAGCATTGTGAGGGGTAAGGGAGGGTGAGAGGAAGAGAGGGTGACCTCAGAAGCGTCTCTGGCTGGTGGTGAACGTCTGCCCTCCACCTTTCAGGATGGCCTGGGACTCCCTGTGCAGCGGGGACTTACTGCGCCCCAAGATAAGAAGCGCCTCAAGCCGGACGCCTGGCAGCCAGAGCAGTGCCGAAACGCCGTCCCTGGAGGAGCTGCGGCGCCTGCTCTGGACACGCGCGCACCCCACGGGGCACGTGGACGAAGTCTGGCCCAACCTTTACGTGGGAGACCTGTAAGAGAGAGGGAAGGGTTGAAGGTGTTAATGCAACTCTCGCCCCCCACCCTGTTTCCCCCCAGATCTTCCACTCTTTTTAAATAAAGAGAGCTAGGCACTAGTTTGGAGACCCCCCAGAGTAAGTCTAAGTGTTGAGCCAGGCTCAACTGTGCATAGCATGCTGTAGCATAGAGAAAAGGCATTCTAAGTATCCAAAAAGAATACTCCCCCTCCTGATTTCTCCTCCTGCACTAGTACAGGAGTCCCACACAGCAAGAGCCTGGTGGGGCCGTGACACCGGTACTGCGGGCGGTCATGCCAGAGCTAGGTAAAACAGGATCAGCCTCATTTTCTCCTCACATTGCCAGATGGCATCAGTCCCCTGACCTGATGGATGCTCAGCAGAGGTGACTTGGTGAGAAAGCAAACCAGAAAACTCTTGGCTTGTGCAGAAATATCGCTACCACCACCTTTTTATTTTTCATCAGTTGAGAAGCACAACCTAAACTGACGCTTGGTAGAAAAATGCAGGAAATGTAAAAGTCAGTTTCTTAACGATCCACTTCGGTCTTGAAGCATTTTGGTGGACACTTTGGAACTGATCAACCTGTCAGAAAATAGCCCCTACAACTTCATGTGGTTCTAACAAACTACACCATCGCCAGCATGTTCTACCCCACACTGTAATGCAGCAGGTGAATATAACCCACCGTCCTTCTTCCAGGTACGTCGCTCGTGACAAAGCACAGCTAAGCCAAATGGGCATCTCCCATGTTGTGAATGCTGCTGCTGGGCGATTTCATATCGACACTGGACCCAAGTTCTACAAAGATCTGCCTGTGGATTACTACGGAGTAGAAGCAGAGGACAACCCAAACTTTGATCTCAGCATTTACTTCTACCCAGTTGCTCGATACATAAAAGCAGCACTGAATTCCCCAAGAGGTAACTAGACCATCTGTGCATGTTACATACCTTCTGCATAAGAGCCAAGTAGGGCAAGTTATCAAATAGTATTCAGCAAAAAACAACCAGCTGCAGATGTGGGTAAGAATGGGAGTTACCCAAACCAAGTAGCACCGTGCCTGCCTCCTGAACTCCCACAGTGATGGGGAGTTCCCCCGAAGCAGGGAAGGATGCACTGAACAGGCTTTCAAAGGGCTTTTCCCTATGTCTAGTGCTATTCGACATCTCTAATAGCAACAGACAAAATAGCAAGTATCCTTTATTACCTATATAGACACACTGACCGGGGAGGAGGCACATATACTTGATCTTTTCAAATTAGTGATGGGTTTTAAAATAAAAGCTGGGATGGGGTAAAAAGACAAGGGCAAGCATCATATTTCAGTAAGAGGGCTCAACTATAATGCCATAATCTGTACAGGTCCTACAAACACAGGAGAGGGAAGAATTTGCTGGGAAGCAAAACTGTAGAAGAGAACCTAAGCCACACCACCAGCCGGGAGATAATGTCATGCTGCTGCTAGAAAGAGTATAGCTTTGAAATAGGAAGATAACCTGCAAAATCCTTGGACTCACTAAACACAGGCCAGGTACAATGCCAGAGGCCTGGGGCTAGTGGGGGATCATGACTATTGAGGCCAAACCTTCACAAAAGCAAGTCTCCACTGGGCCACAAAACTGTATAGATGCCTACTCAAAAGTAAGTGGTTAAGAGAACAGTTATACATTCAGCAAACTGTTTTGGTTGCATCATCTTTAATATCAACAGGGGTCCTAAAATATTAACTATCCAGCTTGATCACATGCAGCTAGTAGATCCGATCTACACATCTAAGGGTCTACACTGTACAGGCTAGGAAAGGGAGACACAGTAACTGAGAACTGTGCGTACCTCCATGCTAGATACCTCAGAGTTTACTGCTGTTTGGAGGACTTGATCCATCCCATTAGAAAGTATTTGCCTTTGTGAAACTGAGGGCTGCATTTTGGATTTCAAAACCACTAGCATATTTGGGGAATTTGGATCTGCACCCATTTCTGTTACGGCATACGCTATTTGCAATTGAAGTCATTATTGGTGGTGCTCCAAAGAAAGGTAAGATCCAAAATCTTTCCATGCGTGTGTAAAAAAAAGTTCCAAATCAATTGATAAAAGACAGAAAACAACAGATGAATCATGGTGGCCACAAAAGCAAACCAACCCAGTGCTTAGCAACATGCATGCCCAAATACTGAAAGTTATGAATGTAGAACAAGTTAGGGCTCAAGGCAAACACAATGAACTCATCATGTCTACAGCGCATATTTATCCCTACTGCCATGCTTTTAGATATTGCTTTACTGAACTCCATATGGAAGCAGGGTTCTGGGAATGGAGACAAGGTGAAATTCAATCATATACAGCTGTTGCTGACATTCATCATTTTAAGGAAAGTGCAACAGTTTCGAAAATATATAAACAAGATGTTCTGGAAGCATGATTTCCTGAGGTACAGAAATTTAGCAGCTAAATACCCATGACCTGTGCAGGGATGAGACAGGGAGGAGATTGTTACTCAGATCATTTAGAAGAAGAGAAAAAATGGCATTTATTATAAGCAGTGATGCTGAACAAAAAAATTATACCAGGTGACAAGAGGCCTGTTCACATTAAATGAGGTACTTCTGTTTGATTGAGAAGTCATTTAAGACTGCTGCTTAACTATCACAAGCAAATTCAACATCTTTTTCTTTAATGGAATTAAATTATCTTTTTCACCTGGGAGGGTAAGTCACAGTTAAGACTATGAGAGGCACAAACATATTTAAAACTATGAATCAAATACTCATTAGAATTAAGTAAGAACTGTTACTCCGGTCGTGCTTGAAGAAAAATTCTGATGCTTTACACCAGAAGTCCAGAAAACAGCATGGACAGATTTACTCCAGATTTCTACCTTAGCTGAACAGAATATGTCTTTGGTGATAGAAGGAATTTATTTTTAAGGCTATTTCTTCAAACCCAGATGCCAGAGCATGAGCAAAAGGAAGCAAGGGAGCGTGCATTCGCATGCTCCTAGTTGGGAGCTGACAGTCTTTTGGGAAGGTTGCCCTTTCCCTTCTGCCCACTATTGCTATTCCTGTCACAGTGGTCGACGGCCGCATCGCACCCTGAATGACTTCTTTCATCATCTTGGTCGTATAGATGAAGGAATCCATGCACTACTATTGCAGCCATGCCGTGTTAAGTATTATTTTATGAACCCTACTTCCTTGGCTGCCTTCCCTTCAGTACGGCCCTGCTGTTCCTTTGCCCACGTAACAGAACAGTTTGGGAAGGCTCAGCCAGGAGAAAGCTGATGCACAACATGCCCCCGTCCCTGCAAGGGAAGACATGTTATCGGGGAAGTACCGGCCTGTTCCCTCACGCTCCTCCTTCGCTTCAGGAAGGGGGCAACCCCTTGAATGTCAGTCTTGCCCCTTTGCGTGGCCGTCTGTACAATTTGCATTTTTCTGGAGTGCAGCTGAACCTAGGTGTAACCCAGCGGGTTTTGGTACCGTTAAAGAGAACTTGAGAGCACAGATGAAAGCATGCCACGAAAACTATTAAACTTGTGCTGTGCAGCGAGAAAGATTCCCAAGTAGAGAGCTTCTCCTTTTACTGACCTCCAAACGTTTAAAACAGGCAGGTTAAAATCACCCATTAACTTCCTGAAATTGCAAACCCTCTGAAAGGCATTTCCCTTCTTCCACTTCTCTGGAGCAAATGGAAAGCTATGCTCCCTTCTCCTGCCTTCGCAGCGGTGGTGGTGGTTACGAAAGAAGCTTAACTCAGGAGAAAAGGCTCCTCTACTCTGCTGTAGCTGCGTTACATACATCAGTTTAACTTCCCAGCCTCCAGCAGACGACAGGCCTTAGGTCTTCTGGGAGGCCTGGGAAGAAGGGACACAGCACCATTTAAAGCTCTCGGTAGGCTTCTTGCTATTTTCAACTGTGACAAAATAGGCACTTGATTAATTGAGAAATAGACAATTGGTTCTGCACCTGGCTACAAGATGGCAGCTAAAACCTAAGAGGAGATGAGAAAACCACAATGGAGTGGGAAGAGACCCTGGGGCCCACTGGCCCAGCTGAACTCTCCTCCTGGTGAGCAGCATAATTCTGCTGGATTCAATGGGGCGAGGGCAGCTGGGGTGTTCACTCCGGGTGACGGTCTGGAGCCTGGTCTTAAGCCAAATTGAATCCATCCTGCAAGAAAGCAAGGGCTAGTTCAGGACATTTAGCTCAGCTAATGATGAGTAGCAAAAGGACAATAAGATATTATGTGTTTTAATGACTAATTTGTTCAACAACATTGAATTTCCCAACTTGAATTTGGCCAACAAAGTTGAATGTGCAAACTTTATCCCTAGTGCAAACCCTTTGATGTCAGTGGAGTTACAGCAGGCATGAACTGGATATAATATCCGTAATCCGTTGTTAAAAACCAAGTGTTATTGTTCTGCACAAATCCCAGCCAGATGACAGTTATTGTCTGCCTCTGCAAAAAGTAGCTTGAGATGTGCAGCGCAACATTTCAAAGAAGTATTGCAAGATTTAATAACGCCAGAAGCTAAGTGCCCCTACTTCTCCTCAGTTAATCCCATTATTCCTAAGGGGATCCTGTTACACGCTCAGGGAGAAGGTTGCGACACGGCCCTGTAATGTGGGATCGGTCCAACTTCTCTTTGCACCGTGTGTTAAAACAAATGGGAGCAAGGAAGGCAGAGGTGGAGGATGTCGACTTGTGGCACAGATTCCGCGGTGTCGAAGATCCGGTTATAACCTCCTTGCCTGCCCCACGGCAGGGGCAAGCACCACGACTGCCTCCGTGACCGCTGCTTTCCCACTGGGCTGTGGTCCGGCAGCCGCCCGGGAGCCCGAGCCTTGGTGCTGTTCAAATGCGGTACCTGATGGTGGGGTCGGAGCGTCGCTTCCCCCGCTTACAGCTACCGCCAGGAGACGAGGGTCTGAGCCTCTCAACAGAACCAAGCAGCAACGCCGCGTTTGTTTCCCGGCTCAAGTTTAACGTTCAGTTTGTTGGCTACAGATAATCACGTCGTAAATTCAAATCTGCTTTCATTAGAGCAATTTCCCATTAATTAAATCATTTCACATGACTGATTTATCTGCAACAAACAGTCATTTTATTGTCAGTGCACCGGCATTTATCGTAACCTCTGCGTGTGGCGGAACAAAGGCTAACGATGAGGAGTAGATGTTGCACATGTGAAAGAGAAAACGTACCTGCGTCCTCACGGGAACACGTGTGTTGGAGAGCCGTGTGGATTATGTCCGAGGTCAGTAGTTGGGGCTTGTCCAGCTTTTTGCTGAGACACCTTCTAAAGCTAGTTGGTGATCGAGGAGAACTCTTTCGAAGTGCAGGTAAGCCAGAGAAGCAGGGAAGAAAATGTAGTGTGTTCTTATCTCACCACCTCCTCCTCCTCTCAGACACAGAGTTAGATATAAAACGGTACGGAGCCAGCCTGTACAAGCAGGAGCCTGGGATTTGTTCCACTTTCTGTGCCCCCAAAAAACTACATCAGGCAATATTTAATGGCAGCATCCATACCTGTGCTCAGCTCGGTCTTCAGTTCCAGACTGCAGGTGGGGCTGAGTATTTTCCAAGGCAGAAGGCTCCATCTGGGTGGAAAAAAAAAAAAAAAATGGACCCAAGAACAATTTTACTGAAATTAGGTTCAGAACAGCAAGTTTCTTGTCACCCATCCAATTTCTGGCCAAATTTAGATTGACTTTCAAAATATTTAGTGATTCAAAATCAAATCCAACATCAAGGCCATCTCTTTTTGTTGTTTTTTTTTTATTTATTTTTTCCCCTCTCCTGTTGCAGTTCAAACCATAAGTATAATTTATTTTTCTTTTAGTTGTAGAGTGCTGGTAACTTAGAAGTTTTCAGGCAAAAATGAAAGCGGTTCTGGTTCCAAGAAAATTTCTCAGAACATGTTGTTCCTTGGCTTCTGTTATCTGGGGTGTGCATTAGGTAGAGTGTCTGGATTTCCCCAGTCCCTGCCACTACATTGCAGTTAGGCCTACTGCAAACTACTGAAGCAAGAAGATTCTCCAAAGACCTTTTGGACTTAGCCCTATTCACAGTATTTCTCAAAGAGAAATTGTGCTCCTGACTCCTTTATGTTCCTCTGGAAGTCTCTGCACCTAGGTTATTTGGGTCTGAAGTGCCTCCTCTGGGGAAGGTAATACAGCATACATATCCCACAAGGTTGGTGTGAAGGCTAATGATAGTGCAGCACATTAAAAAAAAAAAAAAAAGTCTAGTGAAAATTCAAATTAGCATTATCTTCTAGCAGGGGTGCAAAGGATTTCTCCATAGTCCCATAAAAAGTAGGACTTCACTTCCAAGAATCCCCATGGAGTTAAATTACATCTATCTGTCGATTCCATTAACTTGAATAATGGCATCAGTATCTCAGGAAATTCTGTGAAGCTGTATCTGAATGGGAAAACACAAATAGAAACCACTTGATCTTCTAATTTTGCAAAACTGACATTAAGTTGGAAAACCCTCTTCCTTTCCCCAAAGGTTTCGGTGCCCGGTCCGAGTCTGCTGTCACCAGAGCTGTTTTCGCCGCTTCCTTGCAGACTATATTTGTCCCTTTATTTCTACCGAAGACGTGTCTATCTTAGGGCTGAGCTCAGATTTCTCATGCCAGGATAATGAAAGGTGGCTGTGTCACATACGTTGTGGAATTCAACACTTCTCTCAGTCTGCTGGCCAGAGCGGGTTTTACAACACATGCTCGCGCTCTCCGAGCATGTGGCTATGCCATCACCATTAGTCAGAACGGGAACGGTTGCTAAATAAATACTCTGCCACAAACAAAATGGGATTTAAGATGAAAAGCTGTGCACAAAGTACCCAGACTTAACACTGGGGAGAGGGGGGCAATCAGCCTGAGGTTTTTGGCTGGATCTAGGCTCATCATCCAACAAGGATATTTTTGTCTCACTCCCTGGTAATAGAAAAATTAAGATGCTGTAAGCACAAACAAGAGAAGGAACTAGCCCTGAAAAGCCCTTCATTCTTTCTATCCCTCCTTACATTTTACAGAGAAGCAGCATCTGAGATGCTTTTTTTCCTTTGAAAACGGAATAAAGCAACATAGAATCGTTTTTACCGATTTTCATCTTTTTCTGGATATAAATTGTATTGTTGTTAAACTGCATTTTTGTAGAGCCATACAATTACTAAACAGGAGAACAAAGAGCTCGCGGAAAACCAGGAGCCTTCTTGTACTAACAGCGAGCACTCCTGCGCGTCGCACATTTGAAGTCCCGAGTCTCCGGGCCCTCCGGCAGCGAGCAACCCACCGAGGCAGCTTCCCGTAGCACAGCCTTCAGGCATGAAGCCTCGAGGCTTCGCCAGCAAGCGCATCGCTCCCAAACCCACGTGTGAGCAAGCAGGGACGCCACGGACGACAAGCTGGCCAGGAGGGCTGAGGGCACGCCGTCAGGCTGACAGCTAAGCCCAAACAAGCAGAGTCATGGATCCGCCGCTACAGCTGTGACTTTTCCGTCCCCGGCCATTAAAACCCCCGCTGCTCCGCAAGGCTGAGCGCACCCGCCCGCCCAGCGCCGGTATCGCACCGCTTCCAGCCCTGCTCCAGCACGACAAACCGCACCGTGCGGGCTCCTGGAGTAACTGCGTTTCTCGCTCTCCTTTCTTCCAGGCAAAGTACTGGTTCACTGCGCCATGGGAATCAGCCGATCTGCAACTCTCGTCCTCGCTTTCTTAATGATCTGTGAAGACATGTCCCTCGCTGACGCCATTCAGACGGTGCGCTCACACAGGGGGGTCTGCCCCAACTCCGGCTTCCTCAGGCAGCTTTGGGAGCTGGACCTCCAGTTAGGAAGAGGGAAAGGCAGAGGAGCGGAGGCCTGCTAGTGCCAAGGGGGCATGTCTGCTGGCGCTGGACCGGGAGGTGCTGCCCTCACTGCAGACAGTGCAAGGATGCTGCCAGGACTGCCCTGCAGCTGCACTGAGAACCCCTCGGGAAATGGCTGAGCATAAGCAAGCTGGTAGGAGTGCGGTGCATGTTTTCCGGATAAGCCTACTAACTGAAAGAAAATGAAATAAAGAAGGATTCAAACTGGCAGTTTTGCCCACCTGGGCCTGTTGATTTAACTACCTGTTGGGCAGGGCATAGGGAGCAGTTGGGTTTTCATGCAGAATTAAAAGGCTGCGCAGTCAACTTGAAAAAAGACTTTTTACTTGCTTATAATTGCATTTATACGGCAGGAGGGAAAATGGCTAAACTAGTAAAAAGAAAAATAAACCATGAGGTTTTTAAGCAAATCTTTAACGTTTCACATTCAGCTGGCATAGGGCGAGACCAGGTTTTGCAAGCTGCCATGCTCCTTTAGTCTGACACGGTGACATTAGTCAGGATCCAACTCAGACCTTGGGCTGTCTCTGTTACAAGCCGTGGAGGCTCCTTGCTGGGGCCTTCAAAAGTCCTTTCAGCTTCCGTTCCATGGCAAGCAGAACTTAAAAAGACCGTGAAATCCTCAGGAGCCGATACTGGAGGTCCCAGCCAGACGCTGCACCCTAGGGCAGAGCTATCGGCAGCCTTGCTGCTGCTCAGAGGGAAGGAGGGTGTCCCCTTGCACGCCTAAGGGAAGTGGGTGGCAGCAGTGGCCAGAAACATCCTCCTCTTGGCTCGGTATCCAGCGCTCCAAATCGCATTCCCTAAATTTCCCTGTTTTAACAGAAAGCCAGAACCTAGTGTCATCATGTCAGAGCAAAAATGAGCAATGCCTCTAATAAATCCAAAGCAGCAGCTCTGCATTTTGATTACTCTTTTACGCCCAATTGGCCACATTTAATCTTGTGAAGAACTCAAAGCAGATATTTGCTTCAGTGCAATTACAGCCACATACAGAACATTGGCAAATGCAAACAATATAGAATTTCCACTTGACGGCAGATTAATTTGGTGTGATGTTTTCCCTTGAGAGGTCTTAAAGGCTTGCAGTTCTGAAAGTACCCTGCAGTTTGTATTTATAGCACTATGGATGTCGAATAGAAAGAGAGAAGCATATATTTGTTCTGAACTCGAGTTTCTTTTGCCTCCATACATTAAAAAAAAAATTAACTGAGCACAGCACACTTCCACTGCATTTCTCATAATGCAATATGGAAACATGATTTCCCTGCAGAGCCTATAGAGAAATCCAGGTGGTGTTTCCACTTTATTATAAACACAGTAAGTAAAACACAAGCAATGCTATGGACTAATTTCCTCTCAGGGAACAGAGAGATGGGTCTTCCCTCCAGAAAGGGTCCCATCCTTTGAGACTGGAGTACGCGGCCAGAAGGGAGGTCATAGCTAATGATGGAAAAATCAGTGAGGTTATAGCTTTCACAGACCTCTCGCTGGCTGCCACAGCAAGGAGATGAGGTTTCAGTGAGGATGGTGGCTGAACCACTCCTGGCACTTGGGTCTCCTCCACCTCAGGCTGTCTGGGGATCCTGTTTTATTGCAGACCATGCCGAAGCTGTTTTGTCACTAGTCTTTTCAGTCGCCTTACTAACCGCTCCCTTCAAGTCTCCGTAACGCAGCCTACGCCAAGCCAAATGGGACTATATTGCAGGACAAGGGGCGCGTGAAACACAACGGTCCAAGATCTCCGTGCATTGAGCCCATCGGGACGGGTCGTAATTCCCAGCAGGTTGCGCATCTGGAAATATCTGTGGCTGCAGGGTGGAATTTAAAGTGAACGGCATCTCTGAGTGACCGAGCCTAAATTTACCCCAGCTGAGGCCTGTCAGCCATGGCAGGACTGTTTCAGCTGGCCAGGGACAGCCGCAGATGCCCCGGCCATGCGTGACTGGCGCTGCAGCCGGCCAGGAGAGCCAGGGCACCGGCAAGGCAGGGCTGCTGGCTGGATGTCACTGTGACCGCTGTACGGCGGAGGCCTCCTCTTCTCTGAAAAAAAAAAAAACCCACACCCCCCACACCCAAACAATGAAGAACAAGAGGTCAAAACACTGACTCAAAGACACTAAAGTAGCTATCCACCACCAGGATATAAAATTCCCTTTCTAGAAGAGCCTGGGCTGGTTCCAGCACGTCGCATTGCTGCAAAGTTCGGACAGCGGGAGGCAGGTCCCCCCGTCTCCTTGCGGTTTCCGCACCCTCCGGCAGACGACGGTACCCGAGCCCACCGTTACCTCCCCTGGGTTCTGCGAGGGCTGCAGCACCAGGCAGGTGGCCTGGCAGGGGCTCGGGTGCAGGCTCAGTAGCTGTGACAATTAAGCAGTCCTAATCTCTGACCCACATGTGTTTCACACTGAGGTGGCTTATTGCCCCCGTGCTTAGTTAAACAAAAGTCTCTTAAAATTACAGCTGAAATCAAGGCAAAGAAAATGAAAACAGTATTGGGGGTGGATCCAGGTATATCTTGTGCTGCAATTGCCAGATCCAGAACTGATGAGGCACCTGGAGTTTGCCCGAGCTGCAGCAGGATGTTTGGGGAAAAGCACGACGAGATTGCTCTCCAGCCTCCAGAGCTGGCAGGAAACCATGAGAATAGTTTTCTCACATAAGATATCTTGCCTTCACCAGCTTTTCCTCCCAGACTTTTAGCAATGATAAATACAGAGAATATTGCTGCGGGCATGTCTGCACTGCGTTATTTATCCTTTGGATTTGCACTTAGGGTTTTATTTGTAAAAGGAAAGTGGGACCATAAATCTGCTCTGCAAAGAGCCAAGGGAAAAGAGGACAGAAATTTTCAGCAAGTTGCACAGAAGGAGATGCTGCCCAGGACAGGTTTCCCACAGAAGGAAATGCCAGCCAGGATATTGCCCAGGTACACACCATGTGTGGTGTCAACAGCTAAGAGCATCAGCCTTTTCCTTGCAGGTGCGTTAATTCATGCCTCCTTGCACAGGTAGCTTTGAGGTCGCTGCGGCAAGGATGGTCCTCTTATGTGACCTTCTCAAGTCATAGCTTTTACCCTTTTTCTCTTAAAAAAGACAAAAAATCTGAACTGGAACTAGAATAGACCATAATGCTAAAAAACGAAGCATGACCAAGCCTAACTTGTCAGGGTTGAGTAACAAGCCGCTGGACAAACCTAAGTTGACCACATTCCAGAAAAACCGTTTTGTTCGTGGCCTTCAGCGTACACACAACCACTCTCTGGGTACCGCTCCCCAAGTAACAGGCAGCGCCTGTAGGCAGGGATGGAGCCAGGCGGTCTCACAGGCAGATCCCCTGGTTCTGCATTACACCGGCCTGTTCCACTTAGGCAGCAGCTCCCACTTCTGCTTTAACGTTGGCACTGCCCGCCAAGACCAGGTGACTTTCTTCTGCATAACCCTGATGCTTAGGTCAGATCTGCCCAGCTCCTGCCAGCCCCTCCAGAACTGCAAAGCACCGTCAAGTCCACTTGCCAGACATTGTCCTCCTCCCATTATTTTTCATGTCTTCTGTTTTCCTGGTAACAAGGCTGAGCTCTGTGTTACTGTGGAGAGGGGCTTCAAAATAGCTTATGCTTCGCAAATTTACTTCATAGTCTGAGGTTCAAAGAGTATATGCAGCTCCGGAGGCCAAGTCAAACAGGAATCCAGGGCCTGCGAGGCTTTCAACGGTTAAGTTTTCTTTAGGCTACAACTATTTTGCTTAGAAACTAGACCCTTGATCTGTTGCAGGAGGCTGCAGTTTAATAAAGCCAAACAATTTGCTCTTTGCAATGTACTATTTGCGGTACAAGGATCTCTGAGTTACACCGCTCCCCTCACCGCTGCCTCCTGGAGCCTTGTCTGTTTATATACAGAAAGCACTCTCAGGAAGCACTCCTAAAAATACCCAGTGATGTTAGCTAGTCTCTCCCCCTCCTGCTTCTGCCTCCATAACATCCTTCCATCATCTTCATGCTCAACAACGCCAGCTGTTCAAGCAACCTTACTCCTGTCTCACCCTCTAAAAATTGTTCTTTTCCTTCCTTCTCTGCCGGTAGCCAGTCTCCACGCTGTCACAGAGCGCCTTCCGTGACGTTGCCATGCCACGTCCCATCTAGTCTTTTCTCACTTGATCACTAAGTTACAGTGAAGTCCACACTGTCTTTATTAAATCCTTGAGCACACCTCCCTGGCTCTGCCCACTTCTCAGACAATAAGAAGGTGCCAAGCCGGGGCAAAAATAGTATCAGGAAAAGCATAACATCTTTTATTACTGTCTAGAGGGGCATTTGAAGACTGCAGAACAAGATGCAGTAGTTTCCACAGACTAACTTTTAAAACCACTCTCAGGGAAGTTACCCTGGAGACAAAGAATCTCCCAATGGAAATAGCATTGCGAATAAAAATATTTTTATAGTAGTACAAGCAGAAAATCTGCACAGTAAAAACCCAGCCAACTGACAAGAATGTCAGTTATTAAACCAGGTAAAATTCAAAAGCAGGTCTGGGACTCAGCTCACCTTTCTGATCTATCTATTGCCCAAGACGAGGGCAGAGCCCTCCCTCACGCAAAATGCCACTTGTCAAGGGATAAGGTCTTCCAGTTGCTGCAGTCTGATCCTGCTTGCTGCCAACAGTCCCCAAGACCACAAAGATCTTGAGAGCATTCAACAGGCACCCAGCACAGACAGAGATTCATAGCGGCACGAAGGATCTTTGATCCCTCAGGCTGTCCACATATCACCAAGTGACTCGAATGTTTCTTTTCCGTAGGTGTTCAGCAGACAGATCCTGCAAATGAAAGCTCAACAACTCTGCCACTGTTGCTTAGCAGTAGACAAAACCCACCCTTGTGTGTATTCTCAGTGTAAAACTCTTCTGAAAGACAGTTGCTGCTCTACAAGCCCTTCCATGAAAAAAAAGCATCTAATTAATCTACTTAATCTAATTCCTCCTAATTCAATAATAATTATAACTCATCAATTCATCTAATATTAAATATCAGCAATGAGATATTCACAAAAATTTACAATCAAAATGATTTGCCAAAGCCCTTAAGATTGCTTTTGGGGGACCAACAGTTTTTAGACAAAAGTTCTCACAACCTGAGCAGCACAGAACTGTGAAAAGTGAGACACTGATAACTTTTCATTAAAAACATTTAGGTTGCTTACAATAAATAAATCAGTTCTTTACAAAAACCCCACCCATCGTTGGAAAACCATCAGCCAGCAAAGAGCGAGCAAGGAATTATTTGCTCAGCTCTGGTGACAATTGGCTGTTACAAGAGTTATTCTGACACATTGTTTTGGAGAACATCTGTTTCCACTCCGACTCCTTTAACTTTCAGATGTGAAAAACAAAAGCGCATTTTCATGCCATGTCTCCCATCTTCAGTTGGCAACAGTTGCGTGATTATGAAGTTATTGTTATGCTGGATGATCTGTTTGTCAGTTTATATTTTCCTATCATATCTATTTTTAGCTGCTCATTAGTATTACTTGGAGCCTTTCCTATAAATCTTAAACATTTATAGCACATCTCGACAATTCATCAAATGGAGCCAACCTCCAAGGAAAGGAAACCCAAACCACTTCCCCCTGCTCAGCTGAATGAGATTCAGATCCTTGTCTTTTTAAACTTCAAACTCAACATTTTTCCATCTGCTCTTTATACACAACAGCCCTTTTGCTCCGCACCAATATTTTATTCTCCATTCATAACTTTTTACTTCCCTCCAGAGGTTTCCTGATGCTTTTAGTCTGCTGGACTCACAGAAGACTTGGATTTTGGAGGGTTCCCCCCCCTCACTCCATTGAAGGGGAAAAATAATCATTCAGCAATGAATGGCCACTTTTCATTACTCATTCACAAGAGGGACACAGCAGGATCCCAGGGCTGGACTCAAAGACACTTTTCTTCGCCATTCCTCACAAGAGGAAAATAGCATTTTATCAGAGACTATTCAAACTAAGGATATTTGGAAAATTAAATTTACTTTTTACTCTCCGTTCTATTCACTGACTTGCGTTTCTAATCCTCTGTGCATGCATGTATAACTACCAGTCAGCTGCACAATTTTTGTAGCTGGGACCATGCCTGGAGGTACCAGCACACATGATTTGGCCAGATCACCCTTGCAAGGAACATTTCTCAAGAGTTCAGGCTATGATAGCCAACAACAAGATGACTTCAAGAAATAATAACCAGAAGATGTTGCCTGGCCAAAAGTGTTGCAGAAACAAAACCTCCGCTCATGAAGAACCGCCATCCCCTGCCAGGCAGCGCTGGGCTGCCGGGAGAGGCTGTGCAGCAGCTCCTGGCTGGCGGGACCAAATACTGCCACAGGCCAGGGGACAGGGCTGCTCTCCCCCTCCTCCTCCTCCTCCTCCTCCTCCTCCCTTCTGGGGAGATCCCAGCCTTGCACCCTCTGCATGTTTGAAGGCTAAGCAGCGCACTTCTCAGATGCAACTGTTAATTGTCTGTATGCATAATTAGCTGATACCTGACTGGAACACACAACGGATTAAAAAAATCAGACAGACTATCTTTTTTCATTTCCTACGTATTTGAATTAATCAAAGGAGACATCATATAACAAGAAATGAAAACAGTACCAAGGAAAACAGTCCTGGCATGCACGCTAGTCTTGCAGAGTGGCTTTAATTTAAACAGCTCATCTGATCAGGCAGAATAGCTGTCTGTTACTTTTTAGGGAGGTAGCGAGTGCTTGGGAGAAGGCAGTAACAGAAAGAAGTATTTAGATTTTTACAACCAAAGTTGCTTTCCATCAATTCACCTGATGTCTTGTCCTACTGTCATCTTTCATGGAAGCAAAGCCAACCAGGTCAGACTCAGCTACGCCTCCATGTGGTTACACCCTGATTTTACGATCACTGTCACCTCCAGGGCATCCTACAGCTTCTAACCCATCCTGCTTCACACCGCAGACATATGTCAACTTACCTGCGTCTCAGCTATCCCAGATCCTTTTGGTCAGATATCAGTGCCACAGCAGTCTGTCTGGCCAGTCATCTAAAAGCATTTCAAGAGTTGAATACTAGATGAATTCAGGCTAGTCATGTTGTCAACAGTCATCCCTACGCTCATCACCTGCCAATAAAGGTACCAGCTTGCTAAAACATAAAGAAATAAGTTTTGGGATGCTTGGAAAAAAAAATCATGGGCTAAAACCTCTGTATATTCTAGTAGTTATCCCATGCAAGAGCATCTCTGGAGGGCTGTGATTGTACTGGCAGACTATCGCACCATGGAATATCAGCTCACAATGTGGAACAGACATTTGGAAAAAAAAAAAAGGCAAATGGTGGAGGCACAATGACTCACAGAAATGAGAGATTACAGCAGCAGACGCAAGCAAGTCAAAGAAAGCACCATCATATCAGGATCCCCTCCCCACCGCAAGCCACTTTTCCCATGAAAAGTAGTATGCCAAATCCCTTACAATTCTTTCAAATTAAAACATAAGATTAAATTGAAGATTGACACAAACTACAAGGTTCAAATCTTATCCAGATTTCCCTTAGCACTAGACACTTACAGACCTGGGATCTTAAAGTTTATTATGGTAATAGCAACCTTGGATCCAGAATCACAGCTAGACTGACACACACACAGATCACCCCTTTATCTACCTAAGCAAGAACGGTATTTCTGCCAGCCCCAGTTGTTCAGAGCTCCTGTATCACAAACCCCCACCTTCTCATTGTGAGATTGTCTTTATAAAGCATGGGATTTTATTATTATTTGTCTTAAGGTTCATTGTTTTCGTGATTTTCTTGACAAGGGCAATAAACTTATATTCCTCCTCCTCTCCCTGCCAAGGAAAGCTGAGATTCTCTGGTAGATTTAGGAGTGCGGACCGTGTTATGAGACATGGAAAAAGCTACAAGAACTAGAGTACTGCCACCTGGTACACCACCGCCGTGTCCTAGGGCTAAAGCAGCTGGGAGCACATGCTGTTTCACTTACTTGGCTATGCCTTAAAATGAGCAGTGCCAGGGAAGGATGCATACATACGTATATATTACGGCACCATCAACATCCATGACATTGGGCCATTTAACAAATCTCTTCACTTACCAGCAGCTCCAAGTCCTGCTCTGTCAGCCTGGGGAAGGAAGAGCCCTTTGTGAGCCGTCAGTCACGCTAAGATCGCTACTCAAACCGAGATGATTCCCACCAGAAAGTGGAAATTTGACCAGGCCCTCTGTTATCACATACAAACTGATGGAACAAATCTGTGTCTCAGTCTGAAAGGAATCATTTACTGACAGAGCCATAACCAATCAATTTTTTTAAATTTTCTTACTTATTTTTATTTTAAACATCTGGAAAGACCACATAACAACACAATTTATACAAGGCTTCAGTCTTCCGAAGGAAGATTTAGCCCATCAGATGTGTGAATTGCCCGATTTTGAAGCTATCCTTTCAGCAGCGTTGCATGCACATGCTCAGGGGAGAGTCTGGCTCCCTGTCAAAGCAGGGAGAAAGTTGCATGTCACTAAAAAGCAAAAGGTTACAGGATAAACCATCACACGGTCCAGAGGATCCCACCTGTAACGATGAAAACATCATTATTTGGTTTAGTAACGAGTGGCGTCGACATTCCACAGCACCCAGAAAGGCGGCTCGGGACGGGAAAACACTGGCAGTCCGCACTCGGCACCAGCCGGGTGCCAGAGACGGGCCCCAGGGCACCGCCGGCACCCCGAGCTCG
>NW_010539435.1:0-631 GCF_000687285.1 Phaethon lepturus | reverse complement strand
ATGTACCTGCTCATCTCACAGTTGGACAACTCTACCAGAAAGATGCTGTCAGGGACAGCATCAAACGTATGTACCTGCTCATCTCACAGTTGGACAACTCTACCAGAAAGATGCTGTCAGGGACAGCATCAAACGTCTTACTAAAATCCAGAAAAACTACATCCACCGCCTTCCCTTCATCCACTAGGCAGGTATTACAATTTCAGTGTCCAGAAATGGAAAGTCACTGTTCCCACAGTCTCAGTCCTCCAACTCAGAGGACCAGGCAGCCCAAGGTCTATCAGTATTATTAAAGACTGAGGCAAAAAACCCCGACATTGAATGCCTCCGCCTTTTCTTCATCCCTATTTGTCAGGGGTCTAGGAAGGCATCTTTTCTAGTCGGCTCACTGAGTATTTGTACCTCTTCAGTTGTTTCTTTCCACTATCAAAAACAGTAAGATAGTAAAAACTCTTAATTCAACAACAAGGAAAGCAGGCACTGCATTAAGAAATACCAGTCATGGATAACATTTTTTATGTTCTCTGTCCTTTTTTTTTTCTTTTTTTGCAAAACTGTTATCAGAACCTCCAGTGTTTGTTCTAATGCTAACAAAAAACCCCAAACTGCGACGAGCGAGGGAAGACAAGCA
>NW_010539434.1:382-2506 GCF_000687285.1 Phaethon lepturus | reverse complement strand
AGCCACGAGCCACCAGTTTCTCTAGGAGAATTATTTTAAAACTAGCAAGAAAACTATCAGTTACTGTATAGGCCTCATATTGAGCTCAGAAGTGGTGAGAATTGCACATGTTGAGAGTGAAAACAAGAGTGAGGTTCAGCGGAAGCTAGCAGAACTTGTAGATAGCTACATATATTCTACTTAGTTAAAAAGAAAATATTAAAAATTCCCTGGTAAACTAGAAAAGCTCTAAAAATGGCAAAGATACACATGCCATATACAAAACTAGCATGTATTTGTTTGTTGAATGCATAATTATGCTATGCAGCCAATTAGCAAAACCAGCAACAGTACATAAAAACACACAATACACAGAACGAATGCCAGGGCTTGTGAATTGTAGCTCGTAGCTGCTCGGCAACCGGGCTCTAAAGGTTAATATCTGCAGCAAGAAAGATAAGCTATTGTGCTGCTTGACCTGTTGTTTGACTAAAGGCTGAACTTGCGGCTTGAGAGATCAAAGGGCCCTGGTTTGTGGGAAAGGCAGCTCTTGCAGGAAAAATGGCAACAGGGCAATGCTCAACCGCAATTTCAAATCAGTAGTTTTCTTCTGACTACCAGTTGCACAGTCCCTCAGATCTCTATGACGGGCTCTGCAGTCTATCTGACCATCGTTTAAAAGGGTAGTAGATTTTGATGCTTTTGACTTGGAGTGTCTGTTATCTTGAATCAGGACTCCATTATCAGATTCCAGCTAAAATAAAGTTTACATTGCTGGCAGCTGACAAGTTCAGCTTGCAAACTTTGACCCTTTCTTCTACAAGAGGAATGTATCCAGTGAGGCAGAGAGAGTAAAGGACTGTGCATTGAACATAAACCAAATGATATCTTCCAGCATCTACAAGAAGTTTCTCAAGAAGACAGAGCCAGCCTCTTCAGTGGTGCATGACAGGAGGATGAGAAACACCGTCATAACCTGAAACAACAAGAGGTTCTGTCTGGATATAAGGAGAAGCTTTTCCATCATGGAGGCAGTGAAGCACTGGAATATGTTGCTCAGAGACGTTATGTAGTCTCCATTCTTCAAGATTTTCAAGACTGGACTTGACAAAACTGTGTGCAACCTGGTCTGACCTTGGAGCTCACTCTGCTTTGAGCAGGAGTTTGAACCTCCTGAGTTCTTTTCCAACCCTATGGTCCTATGATTGTGTAATATTCTTGCATTCATTACAGTCCTCTGCCCTCGGGAGCTGCTGTCCATCAAGTGAAAGAATACAACTTACTCTGACTCCAGCTGTGAGAGTTGGCTGCTCTGCTCCACTTGTAGTCCAGCAGCACGTTTCAAACTGCTTTTAGAAGCAGAGGTGAGCACAGGTCCCATCTCAAAGATCTTGACTACCAGTGATCGCTCTGTCTCAGCTAAACCAACACTTGAAATAAGATCTGTGTCAACAGCATCTTCATTTAAAAATTATGCTGTCAGGTCAACAGATTTTCCAGCCAAAGTAACGTTGACATTGCTGGTTTCATGACAGCTAGGATTCATTTCAATGCAAGTATAGTTTCTGTCTTTTCCACCTGAGTGGGCTAGCGCTTGGGGAAAGAGCTGGACTGAGTCCATCTGAGGATTTTCTTCTCTCAAAAAATTAAGCAAAGTTCCATTTCTTTTTAAAATTCAACTGCTACAGGTTGCGGTTTGCACTGAATAAAGATGGGTCAAAAAGCAGACCCAGATCTGGGAGAAAGCACTGGACAGTTTGAATCCTACCTTATCACGTAAACCACCGTGTTAAAAACAGCCTTATGGGTGCTTCCTCTCTCTGGACCAGTTAGCCTTGAATTTTTTGTGCACAGGGGAACAGAGTCAATAGGAGAGAGAAAGAGAACTTCTGTCCTTAATTCCTATTCCTTGCACTGGTTAGGGGACAGCCCACAGATTGTTTTTTAAATGGAGGTTGCTGTAGTTTAAGAGTGTAACCATCTCTGTATATTGTGAGATCCCATGCCCTGACATTGTATATTATCTGCCAGCTATTGCCAAAAAGGTCCCTAATTAAACTTAAATGAAACCATGCTATAGTTAGGCCAGAGATTAAAAAATTTTATCTTCTGGGCTGAGAGAAAAAGTTGCTAAGGAAGCTTACA
>NW_010539434.1:0-351 GCF_000687285.1 Phaethon lepturus | reverse complement strand
GGAAAGAGCTCAACAGTTTTGGAGTTTGGTGCTTCAGTTCTGGATACATCCTCCTTAGCAACAGGAAAACCCTCCTTTTTTATCCACCTGGTCAACAGAAGCTGTTTCTCGCTGCCACCCTCTGCATGGCGGATTTGTGTTATCATTCCCTTGATTGCTGCAGACAAAATCTAGGTTAGCTTAACTGATGATGTAAACTAACCTGAGCAGTTTTTTCAGAGGTGGATTCTCCATTGGCAAAAGGAGCAATGGAGCAGCCAGCAGCAATAAAATAGATAAAAGACAGCGATGCCTCTGATGCCTAGCTGTGGCTAGACGCTAGGTGCCCACCAAAGCCACTCTGTCACTGCC
>NW_010539433.1:7674-27221 GCF_000687285.1 Phaethon lepturus | reverse complement strand
CGCGTCCCGCTGTTAGCGGGGCCAGCGCTCGCCGGCCGCGCGCTCCGCACAGCCCTGGCAACAGCCGAGCGCGCCGCAGAATAAGCATCTTCATAATGAGAAGTGAATGGCATCCGTCAGTCCCTTTAGAATAGGGCCCAGGCGTGTGCCTCCTCTCCTAGGAAGTTTGGCAGCCTATTCATTAACAAGAGTCATCAGGAGTTCAGCCCATAATAGGGAGGCAGCCCCAAACGCAGGCGGGCTAATGCTTGCGCTATCAGGAATGCGTTCTCCTGGGCTTAGGGAAAAGGGAGAGAAAAACTAAGCAAATAACGCTGTCAGCAGGTGCAAACTCTGAAATGCTATGTATTGATTTTCTTTCTTCAGGCTTCCACGGGAAGTTTATAAGAAGATTTATCACGTATCAATCCTCCTCTGCTAGCATTAAAAGCAAAATTCTTTTTTCTTCTTTCTTTTTCACCGCCATGCCTATAGGAACTTGCATACAATTAAGACGTGCTTTGCTTATTCCCCTTGAGGTAGAACACTAGACCATCATGTCCTATTTTTAAGTACCACTTTACTCTGATTTTTTTTTTTTAATACTGTTTCAGAGTGTTTTTGTTAATGTAATGAAAGTCACAAATGGCACTTCAATATTAATTAGTAATGCTTTTCAATTTTAAATACCCGCACCCACATTATGTTATCACTGGTGTTACTCTCGCTGCTCCTAATTTCTAAATCTAAATTGGCCTTTGCTCCTGCATAAGTCTTGCGGAGTTAGAAAGCGTTTCCCCGTAACAGAAACACAAAGAGGATCTGAAAACTTTTGTTTTAAATGAGGAAACGGAGAATGAGACGTCACACTGGCTCCTGCGAGCGTTAATTCGTGAGGTTCTTCAGCCCATTGTAGATTTGTTTCAGACGTTACCCTGTTATTGGAAGTGTATGATTCACCTTCTGAGAAAACAGAAGCTGCACACAAAAGGAAAAGATTTGCTTTCTCCGCTGTGAAAAGCTGCCGCAAGCAGGGGTCCTATTAAGACAGCTGGAAAGTTGCTTCAGCTTGTTACGCTTGTAAGTTTTATTGGTGACTGGTTTTTGATTACACATTTGAATGCTGTGTGTTCTAGGTTGCCGAGTTTTAATTAAAAGGCAATAGTCTTGATTTTACATTGCTTTGTTGTCTGTATTATGCAGACTATAATGCATGCAAGTTGTGGGGTGACTTTTTCTTTTTTTAGGATACATAAGATTGCACCTTCTAGCACCTGCCTTAAATATAAACTTCAGGCTTTCAGGAACTGTGTGTGTTACGGTTAATTTCTTTTAAGAAGTACAGTGATCAAATAAATATGTGGGGGCTTTTCTCCTCTGTCCTGTAGCTTGTTTCTCCAATCTAATCGTTTTTCTAGTCTGACAGGGTCATTGTAATAGGAATATTGTGTACCAGGAGCTTTCCATAATGCCACAGCTTGTCTGTTAAAGTTGGGCTTCGGTTGAAAAAAGCCTGTGGTCTGGGGGGTTTGCTTCTGCCCTCGGTAACTTTAGCAATCTGTCGGGTCTACTGAGTCACTGCTTTTCATTCATGAAGCTAAAATTATTACCCTTAATTTCAAGCCTTTTAAGTGTGTTCGCTCCTCGTTGCTCGCGTTCAGAACTGTTAAGCAGCACTGGGCAGTTTTGGTCCCCTCTTTTCCAACCCTGTGTACAGCTTGGTTAGTGTTGCTGTGGATGCGAAGTGCTGGTGTTCGTGGATGTTGTGTAACAGCATTTAATTCTGCGCACACATTTCCTTAACCTGGCCGTTGCAGTTATGAGGAGAGAGCTCTGTATCTCGAAGCAATAATCCAGAACCATAAAGAAGTAATGACATTTGAGGATTTTGCCGCTCAGGTCTTTTCTCCGTCTCCCAGCTACTCCCTCGGTGGAACTGGTGAGTCTCTGCACGTTGTTCTTCTCTTTAGCACTAAGAAGCACTTGAGCAGCAGATGTACACCTGTTTTTTGTAGATAAATGCTTGCAAATTTAAGACAACCATTCTTCCCCTGAATCAACTAATGAATATCAAAAGGAATGATGACATTCATTTTAATTTGTTTTGCATCAGAGCTATTCACTCTGCTCCTTTCTTCAGCTATCCTGTTAACCCCCGAATCTAGCAAGGTTAATGAACTTTCTCTCAGTAATGTGCTCTGGTTCATTCAGGAGTGTGGGTTTCTTGCTGAGCTGGGAATATGCTGTTCAAAAGCTATGCCTGAATCGGTGCTTACTTATCGAAAAATAGTTCCTCACAGTAGAAGCCGTTGCTACTAATGCTAAATGGGGATTATGCTGCTGAGATACCAGGGTCAGGGATTAATACAAAAGAAGTGTAAGAACGGCGTTCTGTAAGAAAATCATAGCAGCGTGCAGTATGCTAACACTTCCCCTAAATATAGATGAGCAAATTTCAGGCTTCCTTCCAACACCTGGCCTGGAACCTGTTTGGGGTTTTTTTGGTGTACGTATGGATATACGTGCACGCCTATATGTATATACACACACATTAATGCTGATCCTCGTTCATCAGCCCTACTGTGAAAGATGAACAGGTAATGCTGAACTCTGTGAATTTATTCCTTATGTGCCCTACCGAGATTTTAAGTTAGCGTGCAGTCAGTAAGATATGAACCGCTACTTTCCTGTTTTAATTGAGTTTAAATAAACATCTCCTGAACGGAGGCTTTGACTCTGAAATGCAGATTTCTAGTACCCTCAAGATTTGTTTTTCCAGCCTCCAAAAAGTATACGGTTGCCGAGTGGTGGACTCTCTAACAAAGATTCCTTAATCCCTTTTTTACACTCAAAGGGTGAAACCGGCACTTCCTAATTATTCCCTGCTACTCTTTTGGATTGTTTAATAGATTATATTTCAAACCTGTATAAACGTTGCAGGACATCTGCTCTATTTCTCTTTAGCCTGACTTGTTAGCAAATATCTTCCATCTAAACTGAGAAATTGAAGGAAGAAATTAAATTTACTAAAATAAATCACTTACAAATAAAATCAGCCGTGCATCATTGTTTAACGTTACTGGCTCCAATCCTCGAGCTTTCAGAGCTTTGTTAGGAGATAAGAGGTATATGCATGTCCTTGCATTGGTCGCCAGTAGCAGCAGGCAGAAGGCTTTGGAGATAAGCAAGCTGGCAGAAGTAAAGGGGAGCTGGTGCTATTTACATAATCGCGCCTCTGCTTCCTGGAGAGGCGTCAAGAAACACAGGGATGGCCTCTATTGATCTTTGTTGAACTGGAATACTAAACAACATTAGAAAAGCTTATAACTTAAAGCTTTGATTAATGTTTTCTACATGAAAAAGTAGAACAGCTGTGAATTAAATTCTTTTATACACTCTGCCAAAAGTCTGAGACAAAAAAAATTATCAGTTCCAATAGAAATGGAGATTTCATGCCCAGTGTTGCTAGCACTTTGAATCATTTATCTGTTGACGTATCAGCAAATAAAAATGTAGATATATATGGACGTATTTTACATGTTTTGCTCTATGCATAACTGTATTTAGTTTTCACGTTTTTACAGCACAGAGTGATCTCATTATATACAAATTTAGTTCGACAAGCAAAGACAGAATCATTTGATAATACCGTGGTCATACTTTCTGAAGTCTGTGATATATTTTGTATGCCAAAAATATTTACAATGATTCCTAATGTCTACTTGAGTTTTTCAGAACACTGTTAAATCATTAGTACCTGAATGCATTTTTTTATTATTTCATGATTTTATTGGGTTTTTTTTAAGAGTAAAACCTGCCACAGTCAGGTCCTGATTTTCGGATTTCCGAACGTCAGAATTTATTTCACGCTCACGCAGAAACTCGAGGCCAGTCATGACTTCTGGCCTCAAAGGCTTTGCTTCAGAGAGTCTCCTCAAGTTACATACCAATTTACTTGCATATTTAGTCGAATATTACCACGAGCTGTGTCAGTCATTGCCACTAGGATGTATTTTCCATCAAACGCCACCCTGGTAATCAGCAAGGAGGCTGAATGAAAACCTCACAACGCCGCCGTCAGCCGCGGGCGGCAGCCGCCGCTCGGGCGAGTCCCTGTCCCACGAGCAGGCAGCCTGGTGTGGGGCTGCACTGGGATCACGAGCATCCGCCTCAGCCTTGCCTGTTGCCCTGTTTGGCGTGGTTTAGATTGGCGGGGTACTACAGGAAATAAAGAACCAGCTCGGGTGCAATTTGACTAAGTTTGCAGCCATGTATTCGCCCCTATTAATGAAAAACTGTTCTGGAGCCGCCAGTTCCCCTGTCGGCGTGGGCACAGCTGGGGGCAAGCAGGACGGGCTCAGCCTGCGAACGGCGGCAGCTCTGCGTTTTCCAGCATGCAGCCTGTCCCCCCATGCCGCCGGCAGTTGGCCCTCCTCCAGGCTTAGGAGGAGGATTCACCTGTCCTGTATCTGCAAAATCGGCTGTCTGCCGCTTAAGAAGTATGGATGGCATTTTTCTTCATGTAAAAGGGGAATTTCTAGTCTGAAACACAAAAAATGAATCATGGAGCAGTGAATGTATGGAGCTGACACAGGTCTGTGTTTCCCCTTCTCAAGTAACAAGCCATCTGATACTACTAGCCCTGCCTGGCTTAAACTTTTCAGGTAAATTTAAGATTAATTCTCTTATGATCTTACTCTTAATACCACCTAATTGTAGTCGTGTCATCGCTGCATATACATGTGCACGACAGAAAGGGCCAATGAGTAAGTATGCTTTTTATTAAAATTAAGATTGGTTTTAGTAGTTAACACAGTATAAGAAGCAAATCAAGACCATTAAATGAATAAAATATGTAGCTGTTAGTGCCACACACTATTGGTATATTATTAACTATGATCTATTTATTTGAACTAAATGTTTTTATGTTTTCTGATACTGCCTCTAGGGATGTTTCCCCTAGATTCAGGATGTGGGTTTCTTGAAGTATGCCCTGGCTTAGTCTCCCATACCACAAATAGTCTTGCAGGTGCTACATTTTATGCACAAAGATCGTCCAATTGACCTCTTCTGCTGTTTTCAGTAGAGCCTTAAACTCCCTATATGTATCCATGATAGCCCTGTATATCTTAAACGTTGAGAACGCAGCCTGGTAGGCAGAATGGACATCCCTGAACTCATTTAGGGGATGTGCAGATTAGGAACAAAAGATGAGAATACGGTCCTTTGTTGTTAAACTGGTACATTACATGCTGTATTTTAATTAGGCTGGGTATGAGAGTCAGCCCAGGAAATCCTCAGTAATCCAACACTATTGAATTATTCTTATCCTTTCCCTCTGCAGATTTCTCCCATTTTAGAGGATGGGGTTTTAAGCTGCTCTCTTTCTCTGTTCTTACTCCTTCGGCCAAAAAGCAAACCAGTTATTCCACAAAATACTTGTGTGTTCTTTAAAAAAATCATAAAAATGAAACAGGCACAAACAGATACAAAAGTGTTCCAACTTTAATTACCTCTGCTGACTAAAAAGCATTTGTTGGTTTGTTTTTGTTTGTTTGTTTTCATTTAAGATCAGAAGCCAGAATCGTGTTAACCCTTAGAAAATGGAAGCAGTCGGACATTCCAGAAGGGAAAAGAGATCACTTTTCCACCAGAGGAAGATTTATATTTGAGGGTTTTATACTTACAGGGTAGATTTCTACTTTCAGGAGAACCTACAAACCTGCTTTTCAGCAACGTAGGCTTGCAGTTAGTGCTTTAAAGGGTTAATTGAAATGGGCACACTTGACTGCTGAGAGGACTGATCTAATCACTGCCATATCCAAGTGCATCTGTTCACCATGAGGTCATTCTTGTGCATGCTAATGATTTGGAAAATAAAGCATAATGCTTGACATTATCAAAAAGGATATAGTGTAAATCTTTGCTTTTTTAGTTGCTAATAGCTATTGTGGAATGAAACGGCAGGCAAAAGCATCTCGGATTATTGCTTTCCATTTTAATTTTTTTTTAAAGCATTGTTTTCAGTGGAGTGTCAGGAAAACTGTGCTGGAAAACTCTGACATGTGGTATCTGTTGATAAATGGATTCTTTAATGAATATTATAGCATTGCCCAGGAGCAACACTTGAGTTGAGGAACTATAGATGTTTTCAGCATTCCCTGGTTTTAAAGCCTTGGAAGCTGTGCCTGCTTATTTACATAAAACTGAGATTTTGCAGCCTTTTTGTTGAAAAGCTGACACATGCTTTTCTTTTGTCTCCAGACTTTTACATGCATAAATTTCTTGTAGAAAATACTTGAATGTACAACAGGCGAGATTTGGTTTATTTTAAAACACTTTTTGTTAGGTGTTGAGCTTTATCTTTCCCACTTTAAAGCAAAAGGAATATTTCAAATGGCCATGTGATTTTAAAAAATATTTTTGACAGAAACAAAACCAAACCCTTGAGTAACTGTTGTTTTAAACAATCTTATATTCTTTTTAGTGCTAACTGAGCAGCGATTCCTTTTGGTTTTGTTTGGTTTGTTTTTTCTGGGTTTTTTGATTTCTTTGTGCATTTTCCTTGAATATCTGTAGGATGGTTTGTCAGCTCTGTGTACTAGGTGGCATAAAAGTCTCTCCAGGTTCTGCATAATATTTTTGCATATTTTTAGGGAAGCCGGATGGAGCTGAACATTAAAAAAAATACACATTTGAAAATGAGTAGCTGTGCCACGATATTACAGCATCCGCAGAACATGCCAAGTGTTGGGTTTGATCAATAGGACAGTGTTGCCTGAAACTGAAAAATTAGTTTCTAGTAACTGGGACTGCGAAAATTCCAGACTACCCTGGCAGCTAGGAGCCCACTGCTCAGCTGTTTCCACTGCTAGAAGAGGCGGTGCTGCAACCATCTGGCAATTGTTACCGGCTGGACCGGGACGCTGTTGGGGAGCTACACGCGGCGCTTTGACGCGAGCTACAACCTCTCTGCCGAACCCTTCCTTTTCCAGTCCCAGCTTTGCCCTTCAGTGTGGAAGGAAGCACAAGAAGTTAAGTCATTGGCACAGAGCTCGTTACGAGGTCTGCGTGAACTCGGTTCTCAGGAGGCGAGAAGGAAAATGTGCAATCATAAGGTGCCAGACGTTGCAAGTGTAGAGATTGTCCAGGCAGCAAAGAGGAGAAGCTGAGGGAGGTGGAGCAGAGGAGTGGGAAGAGTTACCAAAGGAGGCAGGACTCAAGGTGCTGCTTTTTTTTTGTTTTCCCCTTCCCTGTGAAGACTATTCAGGAGGAGGTGCAGGGACCTGACCTGCTTCCCCTCGCTGTTTGATCCAGGTAGTTCTTATAGCAATAAGAACTGATCTTCAACAAACTCGAGCATCTTTCACTGCTGGCTTAGCGGCCTGTCCCAGCCAGCTGCTCGGGCTGCCTGTGGAGGGATCCTGAAGCTGCACAAGCGGACTCAGGAGGTGTTCCTTACCCCTGTGGTCTTGGTTATCAGTGATCCGTGTGTGGCTTTCCAACCCCTCTTCCACAGACCTACCGCCTGCCTGGACTTCCTCACCGCCACAGGAACGTGCAGCGCCCAGCAACTGAACGCCACGCTGGGGCGGCTTTCAGCACCGTCCTGTCGCATGCATCTAACTCCTACCTTGTACTCGTCAGCAGAAATGGCAGTTTCATAACCATCCCTGTCACCGCCAGGCTCAAAACCCTTGGCTCAGAAATACGGCGCTCTCCCATCACTATGTTCCTTCTGTGGTAGCTACCAGCTCACCTAAGAACTCGCTGAGGTGCTGTCTGCGTCTCGGCGTCGTGAAGAGGCAGAGCCCAGTGGCGGGTGGTCCTTTCCTGCTTGGTGAAGTTGTCTCTTGGCCTGTGGTAGCTGCTTGACAGCAGAGAATGAAAAGGTGCCAAATGAAATTTTCAATTGAATCAAGCATAACTACCTGATTTAATGAAGGAGGAAAGTCACGATGTTCTGCAGAAACCCAAAATTTACCCTTTTTCCCCAGAAATGCCTTTCAGCGAGACACACGGAACAAATCCATTTCGGATCTTCCGTTACCTCCTTCCTTCCTTCGCACTTAGGGAAACACGCATGAGCGTATTCAAATAACATGACACAGCAATTCTGATCCACTTTCTGGATCTTTTAATGGCAAAACTGAGAAATCACAATGGTTTCTGTGACGACACATGGATGCTATAAACAAAATCATAATTTTGCTGAATGATGCGGTAGTGACCGAATGGAAGCGCATCCCTCCTCCCACAGGAGCACTTGTTAGTCGCGAAGACAACGTAGAAATCAGAAATGCCGGTTTTCCTCTTTCGGACTCAGGCAGTGAGTGAAGTTCTTTTACGGGCTGTGGTGTCTTCCTTAATTCATTAATTTGCTCATGCTTTTAGCAGTCTGAAGAGTTTGAACACCTTGCTGATAGTTCTACAGGAAGAAGTACAGAGGAAGCTCCTGCATCCTCAATACACCACGGGACTGCTCCCGTGCTTTGGTCAGACCCTTCATGTTTTTAAAAAGGTGAAAGCTATGCATATTGACAGTGTGATAGTTTGCTTTTTTTCATGAAAGAGAAATACTTTCTTGAATTGGTAAAATTCTCAGTGTCCCTGCAGGGGTTAGAAATGGTCTATTATTAAACAGGGCACCATGAATTGTTAGGCGGCGTCAGCTCTGTACCCCCTATAGCTCCTCTGACCTGAACAGTCTGATGTAGACTTACACCAGGATGACCAGGCCTGGTTCAGAAGTGTACGAATCCGTGCAGAATGGTAAGGAAGTTGCATCATTGCTTTGCAGCTCCCTGCGAAGCAGTTGCGGACTGCTCTGGGTGCCAGGGCAGTTTTTCCCTTTGCCCACCGCCTATGAGGGCATACAGCCTGGACCTGTCCCCGAGGCTGCATAGCTGCCGGGGTTCCTTCTCCCTCGAGCCCAGTGTCACCTCAGGACCTACAGCGGGGAAGGGTGTGAGAGCATCAGGGCTCTCAGCCTGGGCCCTTTCTTTTTTTCATTTAATTGATTGTCTCAGAGGGAGCTCTCCCAGCTACGATCTCTGGGAGAGGGGATGGCAAGGGAGGGCTTCCTCACTAGCAATTAGCACTGGGATGGGAAAAAATATTAGCTTGACGGGCCTCTCTCTTCTGCCGGGTGACAGCTCCAGCTGCTCGAGCTGTCAGCTCGCAAGAAAGCTCCAGGCGATGTGGCCCCTTTGCATTTTTCCTCTGCGCTGACGCACGTCAGCCGCAGCGGCGGAGAGAGCCCATGCAGTGCCGTCCTGCCCGCCGCAGGCTGCCGGCGCCCGGGCGGGAGGCTTTGGGCGGTGGTTTTAGGCTGCACTAGGCGTGATATGCCTTAGAGAAGTAACCACTAACACTTGCTGTGGTCCCTCTGGCTGGCTGACCAGGGCAGGCTAATTAGCAGCTGCTCCAAGTCATGACTAATCAGAACTTTGATGCCTATGTTTAAGGTTTATTTCCAAATCTCTAAAAAATCAAGGCTGGGTAGGTGATGGTGTCAAGCACTCATCACCTGTGCTGGGAGCTGAGTGTGTTTTTTTTAGGGTTGTTTCTGCCCTTGATTAACATGTAGTTTCAGATTCTTCTTGAAGCTTCACTTTCAGCTTTTCAACGTGCTGCTTTTTTTATTTTTCGTACCCAAAAGACAGTGGAGCAAACTTCCTCATTTATCAGCGTTCCGGCTGTTGTAGCACCTCACTTAGGGTCCGATGTGGTCACGGGAAGCAGGTACAAAAACTGCCCTTGCCTCCCACTGGCCCCGTCAGTGCAGCCTGCCCTCCGCGGCACTGGCTCTGCAGCGCCGGCAGGGCTGAGCTGTGCCTCCACGCCGTCCGAAGAGCAGCCTTCCTCCCACGCTGGCCCGAGCCTGCGCTGCTGGTCGAACCTCCTTTCTTCTGCAGCATTGTCATGGGTTTGAGGGGAAAAGGGGCTGTGTAAATTCAGCTGATAGGAAGGATCTCCAACTAGTGACGTTTTGTGCTGTCGCCCAGCTGCCAGCCTGCGGTGGCTTCCAGCCAGAACACCCGCCCGTTCTTCCAGGGCATCCCCTCTGTTGCTGCCGAGGTTGAACCACATCGCCTTTGGGGTTTGCTCAAAGACATAAGGTACACGAAAGATCTCGATGCAGCTTTAAAACAGCTGTCGCTCCTAACAAAATATGAAATATTTTAACAGCTCATACCAAATGTGACGGGTCACCAAAGGGCTGCGTGGTGTAAGTGATTTGATTCCTACATCCTGAAATGCAGTTTGTTGCTGTATCTGCCTTTCGGGCCATTGGCATTTGAACATGTGTGGTTTTGCATGAACGCTGCTTTTTCTTTTAGTGGTAATTTCTTCAAAATACACCCCCCTGAACATGCAGGCTCAGGATGCTGCTCATATTGTATTTTCAGCCTTGTCCTTGTGAGTGGAAAGCCGAGCATGTCAAAATGCTAAGCGGATTTACTGCTATGATTCTCTCCGGAATTTTATTACCTTCACATTTACTGGGAAAGAAAACAAAGATTTCCACAGACCTGTCATGGCTGATAGGTTAATTAGGGGGGGATAGGTCATGGCCTGTGTGAAAACTTCACGGGTCTTCTCAAGTATAAAGCTTCAAAATCCTTAATGATCACGCACGATGCTGTAATCCGTTTTTACATACTCGGGTTACACATTAAGACCCATCTTGTCTTTTTCTCATGCAATAAGAAATGTTTACCAAGTAAGAGCAACAGCCTTGTGCTTGGTTTGTTAGATCGGTTCCTCCCAGGTTAGCAAGGGCAATGTGGGAAAAGGAAAAGGCCGTCGGGGTGCTGCTTTTCCCCTGGGCACTAGGAGGGTGGATGACCACAGCCACATCCCAGCAGGAGTTCGTTAGGTTTTGCCTGCCCCTCGCTAAAAACAGTTGGGTCTGGAGCAGTGCCCAGCTTCAGAGACGGCGCAGAATAATTATGCAGAGATGATGTCCAAAAAAATAAACCTGATTTCAGGATTCTGCAGTAGCCCCTTAAATGTGTGTGTGAACATGGTTACAGGCTGGAAGGGTTTTCCTACTTGCGCGTGGGGATGGAGGCGAGGGAAGGGCAGGCACAGGAGAAATCGCAGTAGCCTGCCGCCTCGTTTTATCAAATGATTCCTGTGGGAAGTTTCCACAGCAGTGAGTTGCTGTCTTTTTCATGAAATTTTCAGTAGCATTATAATACACAAATTATATATACCCTTCTTCTTGTTGTAGTTCTTAAAAGCAAACTCGGCAGCCTTGCAGCACATCGGTCAGGATCACGTATCTGGTAAAGCTGTGCGAGGTACCTGCTGTACGGCATCATTAAATGCTGTTGCTGAACGTACTGTCAACTTGAAAAGCTGATTTGCACCCACAGAAACACTGCAGCCTTCTGGCGGGCTGGTTGGTTTGGTTTGGAGAAAAACAACTCTGGCATTACGGCACCCATGAGGGAGCTGACAGAGAAGATGCTTTTCGTTTCGGTTGCTGCACGTGGTGTCCCTGAGGAGGGGTCGGCCCGTTTTGGTGAGGAGCTGCCCCCCCCCCAGTAGTTCAGCTGCACGATGAGAGCGCCGTATTGCTCTTGCCCTGGCAGAGGTCCTGCCTGGTTTGTCCATAGGAAGTCCAGGAAGGTGTTTCACCATCGCCAGTGCCAGTATTGCTGTGCTTGTGTGTATGCTGAGGAGCGGGGAGAGGGAGTTATTTTGCTTTCAGGAGTGTTCGTCTGCTTCGCAAGAAGAGAAATTGCTAGAAGCTCTTTCCTTCCTAGAGCACATGCCCTGTGCCCAAGAAACCAGATTTGCTCTGTTCAGTACATTTAAAATAAAATAAGGTATCTATCTCTAGCTTTCCAAAAGATAATTCTCCATTTGAAGTGTAGTTTTATCTGTATTACTAACTGAATTTTTAATCTCCTCCTGCAAGGAACATAGTTTAAAAACTTAAGTCTTCATCACTGTAAAACATTTGTATTTGTACCTGTAAGAGACTGGAGAGGCATCTGATCTGTCATTCACGTGCATCTTAACTTGCATGTAGGTGTACAGCTGCCCGTGATGCGGCTTTGCATGTACAAGTGACTTTCCATTCGTGGGAGGTTTATGTGGCCTGGTATGTTGTTCACACCTGCCTACAGTGTAGTAGTGGTTCAGCGCTCTGTGAAGCCTCAAATTTTACCCAGTTTGAAACTGTACGGCCACTAACAGTGTTGGAAGTGTTGCTGAAGTAAGAGGCTGCTGAAGTCCCCAGAACCGTATCGGCATGTTTGGCAGAAGTTGAAGGGAAATGGCTGCTCGTTCCAATTTTTGCCAACATTTTCTCCCACTATTTTTTCAGTCAGCAGACCAGCAGGGGCACGGAAGAAGCCCTGCGGGTGCCCATTTCTCTCCAGGTCCCTGAGGGTATCAAGGTGAACTTTCTATCCTGAGTTGCCCTCACAACTGGTGCCCACTGTGTGCCAAAGCTTGCCGTGATGCCCGCGGCCGGTTTCCACTGTGCTGGGTGCCTGTGAGCAGCCGGCCTGACCTTCACGTGAGCATGATGGGTGTGCTGTTCCTGTATTTATATGATTTTGTGTTCTCTCCCTTTAGATTAGAATATGTAATGGTCTCGTTACGGTAATTGCTGCAGGTAAGAGTGATGCTTCCCGCAGGCCCCGCTGCTGCTGGCATTGTGCTCCATCACTAACAGCTCTCCTCCTTCTCCTCTTCCTCCTCCTCCTTTTCTTCCTCCTCTTCTTCCTCTTCCTGTGCTGGGTGCGCAGCCGCGGCGGCTCTGGGGCTCTCAAAGTCTGTGTCTGCCTGTCCCTGTTGCCACCGCCCCACCTCCTCCCGCTCCCCGCACACCGAGCCCCGTGGGGCACCGGCCCCTGCCACGGAGGGAAGCATTTTGGTCACGGCTGGGCCTGTTGGCGCATGTGCTTGTGGCCAGGGCCCCACGGGACGCGACTGGGGATGGGGCAGCTACTGGCTCCGCAGCGGCGCTTGCCCAGAAACCAGCGCAACTTGCAGGCAAGAGTTGCTGTGCAGCTTTTGGCGGGTTTTTCCCCTGTTTTGCAAATTTTACATGTTTGATTTGTAAATGTTAAGCACTCCGCTGGTCCACCCGTGAGCCAGAAACTAGTATTTTTTTTATTTACTACACCATGGCGGAGCTGCTGCTTGGTTTCTACAACTTAAAATTTCACATTGCCTGCGTGCCCTCTGAAACAAACACAGCAAGAGAGACAAAAACCGCCCCTCCTCCGTATCGCAGCAAAAAGAACAAGATTTAAGCCTCTCACGAGCATCTTCACATTGATACAAATAGGCCGCCAATTTTCCCGGGCACGTGCTGGCGGGTGTCCGCAGCTCCGCTTCTCTCCCTAGCACAGCCGAGAGCCTCGTCTCTGAACAAAGTTGCAGGCTCCCCTTGCAAGGCGGCCAAGTAATTAGAGTTTGTGCCAGACAGCTTGCAAGTGGAATTATAATATTTGTATGAAAGCCTTTATCTTTTGTGGTTATTACTTGCTCACTCTGCAGCTGCTGTCTCCCCATCAATCAAGGCGGTTTCAGGGGAGCTGCAAGTCTGACTGCATAGCTAAGGACTCGCCAGCAGAAAGTTCGGACTGAAGGAATGCGCCGGCTCCCGAGGCGGGTGGACGCTGCGGGTGCTCCCGGAGTGAGGTGTGCCTGGCCGCACCCCCGCCTGCTGCAGCCTTGCTTTTCCTGTGCGCAGGCGATGCATTGTTCAGCGCTTGCATGAATATTGCTTGAGCTTGTCCATTTGGTGAAAACTGTATTATTTTGACCATCTGCCATTCCGCTTAACTGCAGGAATGTAAAGTACGACACCTCCCTCGCAGCCCTTCCCTCCCCCATGCTTTTCTCCTTGCGAACAGCACCACAGGTTTTGTTCTTAATCCAAAACTGACAGCTCCACATTTTTCACAGAAAATGCCTTTACACGCTAAGTCGCATTTTTCACCTTTTTTTAATGCGATGTTTCCCCTTCAGTCAATTGTCTTGGAAGTATAAATCTGGTAAGTAAAGATGGCCTTTGAAATGCAAACGCCGGTTTGCAAACCGGCTGCGGGACTGGTTCAGCTCCAGCCGGACCTCAGCATTGTTCTGTTCAGGCTTTGAGCCATTCAAGTATCTAGAGTTAGCCAAAGCATGAGGACAAAGTTTTAACCCTTGTAGCAAGGAGCTAGAACGCGATGCTGCGGGTGCCCAACAAACTCCATGGAGTTTCCAGGCATCGTTCCCGAGACAAGGATCACAGGCAAGTTGTTAAAACGGCTGGAGGGGGGCTGCTGCCATTCCTAGTGATGGGGTGGGAAGAGGTTGTAGTGTTTGGCATGAGGTTTAAAATGCCCCGAATCACTCAAGACGCGTGTTAAAAACGTAGCTGAGCCAACCTGGGTCTTTGTTCTTGGAAGGTAAATTGAGTCCCCAGCACTTTACTGCCCGCAGGGCCCTGCGGCCGAGACCTTGCCCACGCATTCCTGTCCGCCTTGCTGAACCAGAAGCATTTCCCGACATGTTTCCCAAGGGCAAGGCTCGCCCTGGCCGTGAGTGAGGTTGTTCCTGCTCACTGCTGCCCAACGGGCAGCTCAGCCACTGGCAGCTTCAGCCGAGGCACTGGCTGTGTTCTGGTGCATTTGAGAGTCACCTGGGCTAATAAAGTTGAAGGGAGTATTAAAGATATCCCTGTAATCGTCAGTCACGTAAACTAACAGCAAATAATGGTGCAGCCTGAAAATATAGCTGCTTGTTGCGTTGGAATTAGGTTTGTGCTGCGAAACACAACCGTCAGTCCAGAGTTCAGAGGTGGTCGCATGGCTGCTGAGACTGGCCCTGACCTTCGGCCTCGGCTCGGAGACTTCTCCCCTACTCCCCACAGGCCTGCAAGCACCTGGCTGTGAGGCTGTTCCTTCGCCCCACCTCTAATGCAAACCTCCACGTTAAAGCTTAGAGAGAGAATTGTAACATGGTTTAGAAATACAGTGCTCCAAGGGAACTGATGAAATGACATCCGCACACCTTGGGACAGGTCAGAACCCCAGCAGCAAGAGCAGGGCTGAGTTGCAGCATGTGTGTTCGTATTCCTCAGAGCACCATTACAGTCGCGCGGGGGAGAGGCAGGAGCTGCACACACACCTCAGCTTATTCATTTACTTCTTAGTTTAATAGCTGTATCCTCATCTGTTCTCATTCAGACAACCTATTTAGCCCTGGCCTCTAGTCGTAGTCGCCTGTGGGGAATCATTGAGATGTAACTTAGTGGTGTTGAACAACAAAGTGTAAACACATGTAGACACCGCCACAGCCATCCAGGTTCCCCAGCCCACAGATGAAGTTCTTGAACGGTGGCCATGAGCGCACCAGTAACGACGGGTACTTAGTGTCCTGTTTAAGTAGTGCAACTAATTACAAAAACTGCGATTCTCTGGGGTTTTTTATCAGAGGCTAAGACACCTTCCAGGTAGCGTTTCCTGAAAGCATTCATGCTATGGAAACTTGTTTCCAGCTCTCAGTAGTAGATTAAATACAGAAAAGCTGTTTAGTGACACACAGCAAAAAATATTTTTTTTAATATAACACGCATATAACACACGCTCGAAAGAAACATTTTTCAAGTTCTGTTATGTGGGTTTTGCTGGAGCTTCCAGGGAGCAGGATCGGTGCCTCCGCTCCTGCAGTGCGGGGCCACTGCAGTGCTTCGCTGTGGGTAGCTGCCCGAAAGGGGCTGCTGCTGGGGCAACTCTCGTGCCGAGCACACACGGCCTGGCCACTTCTCACTTTTTCTGAGAGCTGGCAAAGAGAAATGCCTTACTTCTCCAGGGAAGCACAATACGGCGGCTCCTCAGCTGCCTGGGCCAAATTTCTACCACAAGTGTCAAGTTCACCTGAGCGATACCCAGGATTAATTTGGAGGAGGAGGTGGAGAGGGGCTGCATTTTGCTGAGCAGTTATTCTGATGCAGAGACAGGCGGGTTCTTTCCTTACGTTATTTTTTCTCTGCCCCTTCTGTTTTCCAGGCTGCCTCACCGCAAGCGCAAGCGCTGACCTTGCTGTCGCCATAGGAATAGAGTTAGCAGACGAGACCTCGCCCGCGTTACCACGTGCCTCCAAGAGCAGAGTCTCTGGGAAGCTTCGCCGCTCCGCCAGCGCTCTCAGCAAGTCTTCCAACTGAGGTGCTGCGGGAGCAGAACTCTGGCCAAGGGAACTCAAGAGACCTTAAAATAGATAAATTATTTACTGCGTCTATAGAACTTGCAGTTTTGGCGGAGCACGTGTTGAAGGGGACGAGCGAGGGCTTTGTTCTGTAAAACTGCAGTTCTCCTGTATCCAGACAGGCATGGCCGATGATCAGAGATCACCTGCATTGTCATCACGCGTTTCACTTGACCATTTCCATCGCAAAGAGCACGAAGGTCATGGGAGCTCTCATGCTGGCATGTCATCGGGCTGACGGCAGCACGCACTTCTCCCCGAGCGCCTGTGCACAAGTACTAGTGTTGCAGCAAGAGGACACGAACCAGTACCGAAACCAGTTAGCTAACATAACTTTAGAGCACTGCTTTTAGTCATTCCGGTCAACACTTGATTGTCTGTTAGGGAATTTTGTCTAAATAGATATTTTTCTCTGACTAGCCACGTAAGAAATGTTCCCCTCCCCTGGAGCGCCAGTGAATGATGGAGGTGCTTTCCAGTCTGTGTTCAACCCTTCTGTTGTCTGTGGTCATCCAGCCCCGGTTTTGTGCCTGTAGCTAAGATCTAGTGATCATCAAAGAGCTGATTTACCTGAAATTTGGGAGGGTACTGCCGGTTTCATAGAGTGGCATTGAAATCCGTTTAATCATGGTATCTTGTTCAAGGTCATATGTCACTACCTGTGACACTGCCACGACTACTCACCATGGTTTGAAGAGTCAGACAGCGCACCTCTTGGGTAACCACCTCACTTTGTTGCAGCATCAGGGCAATACTCTGCAACCTGGGGCGTCTCCAGTTAGAACAAAATAAATCTGAAGGCTTTCTGAGGAGGTGCAGTGTCCTCCTGGCACTTTGTGTAGTAAGCAAATCTTGTATTTTCAATAGGAAATGTATTTCAGTCTGCGTGTATCATCGGTTTCTAGGGGCGACAACTTTTTACATCTTAAAAAAAACCCGTATTATAAAAACAAAAGAGATCTGAGAGACGTCCTGCAGCCACTCGGTATGAACGAGGATGGCCAGACCAAAGGCAGAAATCCGTCGACACTCCACTGTGAGGGGACTTGTGAGACACAGGCGCGCAGCAGAACGTGGGCCTCCGCCCAGCCGCTGCTGCGGGGCCGACGCTGGGGCTGGGTGCCATGTTCAGCCTGGGCTTCCCTGGCCCTGGCGCGCGTGGGCCAGAGGCGGCGGCGTCTGCAAAGCGAATAATACTGTGTTAGCTTCGTTTGTTTGGTGTTTTGAACATCAGCATCTTCCTGTTGTCAAGTGTTGTGTCAGACCCCACCAGCCCTCCTAACCCTCCTCAGCTCTGGGTTGTGTTCTTGCTTTTTGTTCTGTTTTTGTTTGTTTTGCTACTTGGCATTCAGATGCACACCTCTCAACTTCATGTGTAAGTGAAGGGGAGTTGGTTTTCGGTGAAGCAAAATGCACAAGTGGGCCACCATTTCTTTTGGACTTCTACTTAGGTGTTCACGTGAACGTCTGCCTGTCAGCGTCCAGCCCTGTGACTTCCCTGTAAGTACGGGATACCAGTTTATAAATCCTGCCAGCGGTGCTGAGGTAGCTCAACGCTTTGTGGCGGGCTCTGCGCAGTGGGCTACGGGGTCGGAGAGGGGCAGCCAGCTCAGCCCCAGGTGCCGCCGGGGGCCCTTGCTGCCCAAACACAAACCTGGCTGGCACGCCAGGACACGGGTGACGCAGCTGTCCCGCTGGGAAGGAGCCTTGTTTGCTAAGGGTTTTGACTGCCATTTTGATTTTCTGCCTCATGTTTTGGTTTTGCTTTCTACTGACTGTGTGTCGGTAAAGGAAATCAGAAAATAGAACGTGTATTTTAATTTATTTTCAGGAATGGATAGGCAAGGCTGTCTTGTTCTTAGTTATCCTGTAAATGGTCTGAAATAATTTCAAAGACGTTCTTCTGAATAAAAGACTTTTCTCGTTAAAGCAATATGCATCTCTAATTCAGGGCAGAATTAAAACACTGATGAAAATAGTATTTTCCTGATGTCAAAAATCTAAAAATGTTAATTTGTAAAAATTCACCTGTGGTTTTGTACTAGGAACTGAATAACGACGCTGTTCTGTTACCCCTCACAAACTTAATAAATCTTAGCTCACAATAAAATTCTTAAAAGACCAGTAAGAAGGTACATACCTGCGTGGTGTGTGTGGCATCCATGAGGCAGCCAGTGCCATGGCTGGGCAGGCGCTCTGCCTTCCGCCCATCCGGTGATGCTGGCAGCTGCTCCCCGCTGGCTCCTGGCTGCGCGCCATCGCCGGTGGTGGCACCTGGGCCCAAGCAGACGGAAGATTCAGGCTGTTGCAGGTGTCGTGGCTTTGAAGGTCTGGTTCAAAAGTGGTGGGGACGTTTGTTGGAGCTGGCATATGCGAAGCGGTGGCACGGGGTCACTGGTGCGGATTTTGCCTTCCCACAGCATGCCAAGGACTGCAGCCGCACAAACTGCTGCCAGGCGCGTAACCAGCAACGTCATTTCCAGGCTCCAGCTCTGTTTGGCTAAACTTTCAACGCCGCACCATGACCGAAATGAAGGCACTCTACAAACTGACACCTTGCATTCGCCCAATTGTATTCTTTATTCGGGGGACCCTGGAGCTGCAGCAATGCTGACTGCATCCCCCTGCAGGAGTCTACCTCCTGCTGGCCCCAGCCCTTCCCGCTGCGCGGGGTGACTGGTGTCCTGGTCTTGCCCTCACCGGGGACACGCTGCCACCGACTGTGGGCTAAAAGGGAAAGAATGAATGGTTTTGTTGGGATGAATCCTGCCCAGCTGCTGCTGAAAATGGCTTTTGTATGGCTAGGGAGCAGCTTCAGGGCAAGATAAGAGGATTTTAACTTCTTCTAAAGAATAAAAGTTGGTTGCAGACTTGTGTCCTTACTAAAGCGTCTTTACTGTTGTCACCGTTCATAAGGGCAGGCCACCTGAAAGAGACGCAGTAAAAGATCTTTAAGGTTTGCAATGTTTCGGCCCATGTGGCGCCAGCGCATTCCCGCAGCAAGCAGTGACGACCGAGTGAGCTGGGGCCGCTCGCACTCCGCCCGACTCGGCCTCCATGGTAAGCTCAGCCCCGCGCCCACGGGGTGCGCCTCTGCTGTACCTTCCTTGTCCCTTGGCTACAGACTGTTCTGTTTTATTTTGGGGTTTTTTGGGGTTTTTTTTGTCCTGTCCCCCGCCACAAAGAGTCCTTTGCCGGCAGCGCTGCCATGAGAGGGGCTGCTGCAGCTCATACTTAGGAGCCTTCACTACAGCTCTCGGGCAGCAAGCGCACATGTATTTGATCGGTATTTTCGACGCGCCGGCCCTTCGGCTGAGCGTGGAAGCGGCTGGTCCGGCGAGCGC
>NW_010539433.1:7056-7605 GCF_000687285.1 Phaethon lepturus | reverse complement strand
GCATGCACCACGGCCGCTGCTGAAGGGGGCTCACAGCCGTTTGCTAATAATAATTACAGACCATTACAAAACCCCAGAAGACATCACTTACTTACTTACATACTATTCACTGCAAGAAACACGTGATGACACGGCTTCCCTTTCTAAGCCGTGTAATGCCTCGTTGCTGAGCGATTTGCATGAGCATTACAAACAGCATATTTCTAATGGTGATTTTCTACTCTGTGGAGACGTTACTTAAGAAAATGAAGGGGGTCTGCGCTCTCAGTTGTAAGTATATCGGAGTGCTTATGGGTTACTGCCCACTTAGGCCAGTGGGAAGGCAGTGGGGAAAGACGCTTGGAAGAGATGACAAAGTTCTCACTTAAATTGCTTTCAGGTGCTTTAGTCAGAAATGGGGAATTAATCCAAAGGGCTCCAGCTAAAGCCCTGAATTTCTCCATTTGGAACAGTAACTCGACACACTAACTAGGCATTAGGAACCCGGCTTCCGCCCCTCTTTCGTAAGGAGGATCCCTGCCCCAGGCCCAGCACTGGCCACACTCACGC
>NW_010539433.1:0-6955 GCF_000687285.1 Phaethon lepturus | reverse complement strand
TCACACCGGCACGCGTGGGCACGAGCAGGCACGTGGCCGTGGGCTGAGTCACCCCATGCCGCCAGCCCACCAGCCGCCCGCAATAGGCAGACAGGCATTAAAAGTGTAAAGTAAAATAAAATAATACAGAAATTCATTTATACCTACACATAAGTATGCTTAATATATGTATTATACTATTGCCATATCTATTAACATGTTATGCAAAATTATATAAAACATTATGTTTTATGTATATTATGTTATGTTTATTATATGTCACAGGACATCTAATTGTATATCTAATATTTCCTACTATGTGTATCGATGTATACATATATTATTAGATATATTAGACATAGTATATATTATATGTATTAAGTATACATGGATAAAATGTGTATAGAATATTATATTACAATAAGCATATTATAATCTATGATCTGCAATTTATGTATTATGGCATGTATATAACATGATATACAGTATAGAATATACAGTATACTATACTATATGTACTATATAATATATTGTACTGTATTCATACGTTAATAGCTCTTTATTAATTTTATCAAACTATGGATTATAGGTTTTGTATCTACTATATATTACATACACATTATATATATGTATATACATATACATACATACCTAGTATATGCTTTAGATAAATGTCCACATTACTATATAAACTATAACTTTCCTATCTAACCTATAATATTGTATGCACAGTATGTATGCAGTGTACTTTTATTAAAAACTTATATAAGAAAAATTGTAGTTATATGAATCATCTCAGCAATGTATGAATATATTTAATAGATTATATAATGATCGATAATACATACTATATGTTGCATAATGCATATATAATATGCATCATTGAATATTCAATGAACTATGTACAACACCATATACAATACTATAGATTATAGATTATGCATAACGTGTGTATAATATATGTTGTGTATGTATACGTTTGTGCACCTATACATATACCTGCGTATGTATGTATGCAGGTACATATACAGCACTGCATTACACAATGCATACTCTGTACTCCATACTACAGTCCTGCAAAGCTAATAAAAAATCCTATAGGACAATATTATTGAATTATCTGAATATTGATAATGTACCAATAATTATATCTAATGCATACAAAATAGTATGTACTGTATATACTGTATTATAATATGCATTATATAAGACATTATATAATCTATAATATACCCTTTATACAATATTGTATATGACTGTACATTATATATTATACTACATCATAGCATAACATTATATATTATGATATATTATGTGTAATATTCACTGTACTACATGTTACTACATACTACAAGTATACTACAAGTATACTTATATGGGTAAAAGGAATATAATTTGTATATTTAATTTATGTAGAATTACAATTTATTATACATAATAAATTATAGATTTCTTTTGTGTGTGTGTACACAATTAAAATTTTCAAGGTCAAAATCTAAGTCACTATCCCATGCAGACGTTTGGCTTTTCCTCAGTTGTGGTGGTTTTTTTTTTTCCTTTGAACTGTTATTGCAACACATTTAATTTACATATGAAAACCGGTAAAATTAGCAAATGAAATGATGACTTGGTTCGTTATCCTTCTGAATAAAAAAACCCATTCTGCACTGAAGCTGAACCGTGCCATTTATCCCCTCCTGCTGCGGCCAGGGCAGCGGCCTGGCCACCCGAAGCCCGCCGGCAGGTCGGGCGTTACCCTCTCTCCCGGGGGCCCGGCGCAGCACAGGCAGAGTCTCTGCTCTGCTTTCAATGACTTTCTGTAAATCGGCTTCCCCGCCACATGAGAAAAGGTTTAAAAAATCACGTTTGCCTAAAACTCCCGTGGTCCTCAGGCTGTGGGTAAGGCGCAGGAGACGAGGTGGGAAACCCGTCAGGCTTTATGCTCCCTCGGCTTCAAAGCTGCCAGGAGGGTTTATTATTACTTAAGAACAGTGATTCTTTTCCAAAAGGAACAGGTGATTTAACTGGAGCTGGCTCTTAAAAATAATGCCCAAGTTACCGTAAGGGGAGGATGTATTCCAATAAGGGTCCCCATGCTGGCTCCCCTCCGCCGATGCAGGGCCACCTCTCCCCATGCTGGCACCGGCAACGCAGCCGTGCCACTGCCCTGCCGCAGCCACAGCATGCGTCTCTGCCCGGTTTCAGCCTTTCCCTGGCTGTACTGATGGTAACGGCAAAATCAGAAGCTGGGGCCCGGGATATTACCGGGATGTTTGTGCCTTTGCTAGACGCTACGTATCTTTTCAGCCGTGCACTTAGATTAAATAAGATATTTTAAAAAACAAGCCTGCCGGTGTCCTGCCCTAGAGCCTTTATCTGTAGGACAGCCTGGGAAATGAAAGGCCATGCCTGGCATATCCATCTTTCTGATTAAGATATCAAATGTTTCCACGAGGCAGACCTTTGTTAGGCGGATTGTAAACTAAATTTAATTAAAACCATTTAAAGCTGTAATGAGGCTTTTTATCTGCACGGAAGGATCTGAGATGTTTGAATGCAATGTGCACAATGAAGGCAGCCCCAGCACCCTGTCCTTCGCCAGGGGAGGTGCCCGGGTGCCCCTGGTAACTCCCTGTACCACACAGCTGCAGTAGCTATGCTGGCCCAGAGCACCCGCCAGGACCCCGGCACCCTCGCAGACAGGCGGCGAGACAAGAGGTGTGTCGGTACTGCTGCCCTCTGGCACCCCACAGCACCCTGCATCACCCTACACCCCACTGGGGACAGACAGGCAGAAACACCTGTGGCTCCGTGAGCCGTTCTCCCCTCTGCCAGCTCACAAAAAAGCGACGCGGGTTTTAAACAGGTTTGCATGGGGAAGAGGTCTGAAACCCAAAGCAAAAGCCCTGTTCCGGGCCCATTTCTGGGCTCACCCTGGCCCCTGGGACATCTTCCCCAACCCGCCCGCCCAAACCAGGGGATGCTCGGCAAGGCCAGGCAGCCTCCTGCCACCCAGGCAGCCTGCTGCCACGCAGCCAGCCCCAAAGCCCTTGGCTGTGCCCAGCTGTGTTTCCCAGCCAGTCCTCCAAGCCAGGCAGCCGAGGGACGCACCTATGGTATCGAGGGCTGCGAGTCACCGTGTTGTCGATACCAAAATCTCTAAAAAATTACACTTGAGAAGTGGCATCCCAGAGACTACTCCTCTGCTAGCGGTGGCGCTGGCGCCAACACCGCCGACAGGAAAAGCTCTTCCCAGCTTCTCGCCAGCTCTGTGCCCTTTTTTTTTAGCTGTGTTTTTCAGGACCCTGAAGGTTCCTGTAATTAATCTCCCTGGTTCCTTTCAGTTTGCGAACAATCCGTTTCAGACCATGTGTTCAGCTCTTTGTGTGCTCAGAGAGGAAGGAGGCTCCAGTGGTTTGCAAAGTGGGCAAACCTCCCTGCCCATGCGCACAGAGAGCGAGCAACCCCTGTACCTGCGCACCAACTGCCTCCAAGAATTGGAAATCGTGTCACATTTGGGGTAGGATCAGCATTTTCTGTGGTGCCCAAACCTGTTCCTGCTGGATGCATTGAGAGTCATCAGCAAATTGATTTGTTAGCCAACAGCAGGAGGCTTTGTTTGCACAGCACTGGCCGGCCTGTGCTGCCGGATGGTGAGACCATGGCACCGAAAAGGCAACACCTGCATTCCCAGAAGCTGCTGCATGCGGTGCTGCTCGAGCTCTGGTTTCAGCTGCAACGCTCAGCTCTTGATGTGTCCACCAAGCTAAAAGCACACTTGAGGGTCCCAGGGACACGGAGGCGAGCCAGGCTGAGGTCCCGCACAGTGGGACAGCACAAGGGAGGAGCTGCTCTGTGCTAGTGCAAGTTGGTGAGGGGTGGGTCCCTCCTCGAAATATTGCCCTAAGGAGGCTTGCTGTGAGCGGGTGGTGGACGAACCCATCACTGCCAGAGTCTCGAGAGACGTGAAAAGTTGCTGTCAATCGCTCCCCCCAAAATCCCTCGGGCAGTTGGCGCCTCACACTTACAGTGACCTTCTCCCGAAGCGGTGCAGCCGGCGAAAGGCGGGCTGCAGTCCGCACGGCCCAGCAGCTTGCTCTGCCAGGCTGCCCACTAGCACCAGAAGCCCCCTGTTTTACAGGGTGTTTGTGAACCGAGCTCAGTTTACGAAGTACTCCAGTTTCACCTCCCCTTACTCCTCCCCAAAATACGAGCCTCCACTAACCACACTTCCCACTGCAATGTATGTTCCAATCAGCAGCAGATGTAAAAGCGTGGGTGCTGATGGTTGCCCTGACGGTTCCCTGCAAACCTGGGAAATTCTTCCGACCCCAACAGATTTTACCCGACTCCTACCACAACAGGCACAAATTCACTTGACTGTTGGGAAATCAATACCAATATGAAGCAGCTGTTTTGTGGCCTGTCAATGCCACAGGCTTAGAGCAAAGATTTCATCGGGGGCACGGCTGTGAAGATGTGGATGGAGCCTTTGGGCCTCTCTGAAGGATGCGCTGAGCATCGGTCTGGAAATGCTGTCTGACAGCCCAAGGGGACTGCCACACGCCGTGGCAAACTCCCCTTGGGGAGCTCCCGCTTTGTGTGAGCGGAGAGACCGGCCTGCCCGGCACACAGACAGCTGGGACACATCGGGTGGCGACAGCCCAGTATATCTGGGGCTTTCCAAGGGCAGGGAAGCTGGGAAAAGCAAGACCACACTTCTTGCCAAGCACGTTTTGCTGCCCATATCTCCGAGGCTGTTGAGGCCACATTCTCTTTTTCAGTGTATCAATTTACAGCTAAAACCACAGCTTCGCCTAGACCTGAAGTCAGTCCCTGTAAAAGAAAGTTGGTTTCCTAGGAATCAAGACAGCAGGAGTGTACTAGCTTCGGTGCTTTTTAGCCTGACAGAACAACAACAAAAAAATTTCTCTAGAAAGATTTTCTTTCTCTAGAAGCTTTGCTACATCAAAAAATATTCACAGGTATCCTAGGAAGCTTCCCTGCAAGAAGCTTCAGGTCACCTGCCCTTCCCACGGCAAAGCAGCCACATCTCAGACAAGAGCCTTTTGGCGAGTGAACGTGGCAGGAACAGGTTGGAAACCTCTTCCAGCAAGCAAAAGCCTCAAAGGCATTCTCATCCCCAAGACGGAGCGTGCCAAAACCCCCAAGCCGAGACCTCCACCAGGCCCTTAACACGCCAGTAGGTGACAAGGTATTTGCATTCGGGGCTGCCAAGCAGATCTGCATGCCATGAGGTTGGCTCTGCGGCTTCTCCTGCTGGCAAAGGGAGAGATCGTACATCTGGGCTGCGACACCTGCAAGAGGGTTTGCACCAGCCCAGCACACATTTTCCACACTTACACTGACATTATAATAATTATTGCTAGAAAACTTAAGAAACTACTTTTTGACCAAACCCGTGCGATTCCCACGCGCAGACACGAGCCCCGTAGCACCCACACACATCAGGGCTGATGACCGCAAACCACTGCTGCTGAAAACGCTGCCAGGACTAGGCAGGCCCTAGGCAGGGCCCCGCAGGCTATGGGACACAGCCGCCACTCCCCTCGCAGGGTGAACTGAGCGCTTTGCACCTCGTTTCTCCCTGTCCCAGTCACTGCCACCTCAGTTTTTTCACGCACTGGTGTCTCCCCCTGTTCCAGAGGGGAGTTCTAGCATGCCTGGTTCACCAAAAACCTGTTATTATTGAAAGATGCTGCAGAAATCCCACCACAGGGCAGAGCAGGACCAGGCTCCAGCCTTGAAACCAGGCACATAAAAGCTCGGCCTTCCTTGCCCCAGCCTCCGTGGTTCACAGTGAACGCAGGATGCAGCTTTTCTACAGAGACCCTTAACCCCACATCCGAGCGCCGAGCACAAGGGAAAGCCACTCGAGCAAACAGCACGTCCTCTCACAGACAAGGATTTATCAGTTTTCCATTTCTCCTTCAAAGATGCTCCCCCCCGCCCCGTCACGTTTTCCCTGCAATGCTTCCAGGGAAAGGTCCCTGGAAGTGCTTCCATGGCTCTTCCCGACGGCCAGAATCAGAGCAGAAGGGCCAGGGCCCAGGCTCCAGCCTGCAGCCGGTGCTCACAAGCGTGGGGCAGCGGCCCCTGTGCACCCCCTGCACGGCGGAGCAACATTCCCCCGGGGGCAGGCACACCTCACCTACTCTTCTCCCCGCTTTAATACCTTTTTAATTAATCTCATCAAAAGGTGCAGAGCAGGCTGGTGCCTACCAGGGCGCCCTGCCAGCCGAAGTCCGGCACCTGGCCCTAGCCCCTAGGTCCCCCCCAGAGCCCCCCAGGGCCAGCCCGGCAGGGAGAAGCAGGAGGCAGTGGGGGCACGCTTGAATTTGAAAATATTTTATTTGAATAGTAAATAATTATACAGTTGAAACAGTTCTATCGAAGCACTCTATAAATAGCTAACAGTTAAGAAAATAATGTGTGTAGAAAAAGAGATTGCATCTAAAAGTAAGAGCTGTCAGTTGCACGGGATAAAATGGTTAAGATCATGTGTTTTTCTAGGTATAAAAGTTAAAACCTTTTTAGCAGATCCCTTTGGAAAAAAAAGATCTTCTAAAATGCACAGTGAAATGGCAGGCGGGGGAGACAAAAAAAGCACGTTAGAATATCTGCAATCAAATAATATCAATCTTCATAATTAATATAAATAAATAACAAATAAATAACATAATTACTCAAACCAACATATACAGATAGTCAACTCATGAGCTACCTTATAGCAAGGGCAAAACGAACAGAAACAGAAAAGTTGGCATGTCACAGTTAAGGCAGTTTCTACAGCATTTTCTGGAGACCATCAACAGCAGAGTCAAGGCATTTGTGGCTACACTAAAGGAAATTCTCATTTCTCCTCAAGCAGTTTGATCTGTTCACATTTATAAAAACCGAAACGAACAACAGAAAAAAAAATTGAAAGGAAAAAAAAAAAGGAAAGAAAGAAAGA
>NW_010539432.1:0-2054 GCF_000687285.1 Phaethon lepturus | reverse complement strand
GTCGCCACTTTTGCCCCTCTTACCACGATGATCACATCTGTTACCCGCGGCGCGGGGGAGAATACGGTTGCAAAACCACAGCCCGGGGCTGGTGCAGTGTGTCACGGTGGCATTCCCGGGCCGCGCTCCAAAACGTTGTTTTTCCTGCCCACCCCCTTCCCTTAGCGTGTATAGGCGCGAGATGCTGTGTAAGTGACGAGGTTTCTTCCACCTGGCAAGAGCAAGTTACAGACGGGAGATGCTGGGTAAGGTCCACACTTGAAAACCAGTTCCTGTAGTGCGTCACGTTTCAGCTTTGGGTTCCCAGCTGTGCCATCTTCAGAGACAGGAGGGAGAATCGCTGGTGTAATGCTAAAATTCACACTGATATTTTTAGTGGAGGACACTCCCAGATATTCAGGAAGGCACTAGTGTGGTGTCAGCATATGTTCGATGCGAAGCATTGGGTAACGTAAAGGGCTGGAGATGGAGATGCATTAAGGAGTGCACTTTACTTCAAAACCACCTAGCTGATGAGAGGCGGAACAGGAGGGAGAATCGCTGGTGTAATGCTAAAATTCACACTGATATTTTTAGTGGAGGACACTCCCAGATATTCAGGAAGGCACTAGTGTGGTGTCAGCATATGTTCGATGCGAAGCATTGGGTAACGTAAAGGGCTGGAGATGGAGATGCATTAAGGAGTGCACTTTACTTCAAAACCACCTAGCTGATGAGAGGCGGAAAGGAAAGCTCTGTAGCTCCTTTTGGGTGTAAAAGACTTAAAAATACTTCATTTTTCAAAGGAAAACCTCCTTAGATGTTTTGTTCTTAAGAAATCTGGTATCTTTTGTGGGCATTATAGTGTTATTAGACCAAAATGGATTTCTTGTTAGGTAAAACCACAGTGGAGTATGTTCCAAAAGACTTCAGAAATGTACTAAGTAAAACCTTCTGTGTAGCCTAATACATTCATAAAATGGAAGCCCTTCCCAACTATACTGCTATATCTTTGAATATAGCAGTGCCTTTTACGTAACTGTGTTTAAATACAGTCAGCAACTTTTAAAAATATGATCTCTGTAATTAGCTCCTGGGCAATACCTAACAGGTCCTTTCTCTTTTTTTTTTTTTTTTCCAGAGATGTGGGAGATTGACTTAATTTTAGACTCTCTTGAAACTTCTTATTGTTGTGATGCCTGAAACTAAGCCACACTTTTCTAAATGCTGTTTCCAGTGAGCAGTGGTTTAGGAGATTGTAGGCCAAGAACTCTGGAGAAACTTAGGGTTTTATTTACTATAAGACAATTTTTAGTGAAAAGATTAGTTAAAAGGTATGTTTTCATTAAAATTTGGAAGGGAAAATATCAGTCATCAAAGCTTCAAAACCTTAAAATAGTTGTGTAGGAATTATGTTTATGTAATTTTTGTGTCTGATTTGGGTCACTTTTAAACTTACATAATTACTTTCTAAAATCCTATTTATGTTTTTTAATTTGTTTTAAAACTGGTTTGGGATTACATTTTAAATCTGCCCTTATGCAACTATGGGGAATAAATTGATAAGAAAAGCTCTTAGAACTGTGGAGGCAAGACAGTAGCAAATCAAATATGAATAAAATGTTTTGCTCTTCCAATTTTTTTTTCCAAATCTGGAAAATTACTTTTTAAAAATCTTTTTGTAGGGTGTCTACCCTTGTTCATGTTGGAAGGTGGTTTTAAATGTATCTTAATGTGAAAAGTTACCTCCCGGATGTTAGTACTGTGGGAGTTTGGTTGGTTGTTTGGTTGGTTGGGTTTTTTAAGTAATGGGTGCATATTCCATTGTCCTTGGCTGCAAATTTTATTTAAACAAAAAAACATGATGAATAACATGCACATGAATACAATGCCAGTTCTTTTTTCTTTCCAATTCATGGTCAGTTAATGCTTTCCCTTTAGCTGTCTTTTTAATACTGAAGCATTTTTAGGAGATAATGATGATCATGCGTGAAAAGGTAATTTAAAATGCTTCAAATTATTTAAAAATTATTTTTAAATAATTTGTATATAATTTTTATATTGTATAGATTTTT
>NW_010539431.1:0-1507 GCF_000687285.1 Phaethon lepturus | reverse complement strand
GTGTCCATCAGATGCCGGGGTGGCGGGGGAGCGGGCGAGCGGGGCTCCCTGCTATTGTGCCACAGTTGTCACTGACTGATCAGGCCTTTTAAGCGCGCTTTCAGCGTCAATGAAACCACCTGAATAGATGAAAGGCAGACAGCTCCTGACAAACAAGGGGCTGCGGAATATTCATTGTGCATCTGCGAGGGAAAGATTAATGTATTAGAAATTAAAATGGGCCCGGGACGTATGATCTTGCTCTAACACTTGGCCAGACCTGTGTCACCCACCGCGAGCGCCTGAAGTCGGCAGACAATCCTGCCAAGGTAGCGGGGAATCATTAAGCATCCGGCTATTGTGCTTGGTGAATAATAAAACTTTCCCCCTATTCTTTGCCCGGAGCTGACAATGAATAATTCCGGAGCTATTTGCAATGTTAACAGCACCTATCTTGCCCATCCATTCCTTTACGATAAGGATGGAAATATGCATTTCAACAGTCTGCACAGATAGTGATTCACAGGCGCTTCAAAGGACACCTGCCACTCAAGTGAAGGGCTGTCAGTCTCCCACGGCTGACGCTGCCAGGAAAATGGCGAAAAAGATTATCTGCACTTTATTTCTTTTTTCCTCCGATTATAACACTGTTACATTTGCCATCAACTGACAAGTGATTTACACTCGCAACTGTAATGTGTTTAAGCTAGAAAAAGCTATTCTCTTAGGCAGCCCTTATTCTTTCAAGGTTTACAACTGTATCAAATATACTATCGCAAATGTGATCTCGACCATACAGAATGCCATTATGGGAGATATTAGAAGCGTTTAATCTGTTTGCTAACATAAAGGTGACATTGATAAAGCCCTATCTTTGACGTCAGGACCCAGCCAGCTCAGCCTATTTTTAAAAACCAGCAGGCCAGCCGCAGTTCTTCGGGGTTTGCCTGGAGAGCCTCCAAACTTCACCAGACCAGGCGCTGGGATGGATGCTGCTCGCGGGGACTCTTTTCTTCTGGAAAAGGGGTGAGGCTGGAGTGTGCCACCACGGTCTCCTGCGATCAAGCAGGTGGAAGACATCCGAGGGGGTAAACTGGCTGTGAGCGTCCGTGGCTAATCGGAATACGTATCCCAGCGCAGCGATCGGGGGATAAGGTTTTAAGCCCCGCCGGTGAGCGAGCTCCCAGCCGTGGGCATGGCTCGTGGGCAAACATCTGGGCGCCAAACAGCCCACGGGTTCCCTGGGAGCAGGTTGGAGTAGAGATGTCAGAGTTGTCCCTATGTCCCACTCGTGCCCTGGGAGCCCCCGGGCAGCGGGCAACCTTTCGGACACGTACCCTTGGGCAGGGCCGAAAGCAGAGGCAGACGGTCCCCAAGTCCCGCTCCTGCACCTCGGGTCTGGCCGTGAGGGCAACACGTGCGTACGCCGCAGAGACGCGTATTCACACGGGCTCGGCTGGGGATGTCTGGCACCACCGTCCCTGCAGGACCCGGCCTCACCCCACAGCCCCTTTATCCAAAAAGCAGC
>NW_010539430.1:12318-26506 GCF_000687285.1 Phaethon lepturus | reverse complement strand
TGTGGCGCTTCGGGACATAGTTTAGTGGGCATGATGGTCTTGGGTTGGTGGTTGGACTTGATGATCTTAGAGGTCTTTTCCAACCTTAATGATTCTGTGATTCTGTGTGTGATTCTGATTTATAGCATCTGTTTTGTTCAAAGCACACTTAAATTAACTCTGGTGTCAGTGTACTTGGTCTTTCTGGGCATCAAAAGTCAGGGATCTCAAATTCCATGTCCAGTAGTTGACTTCCAGGGAAAAGTTTATTTTAAGTGCCCAGTGCCCTTAGGCACTCCTTGCCCAAAGTAGAAGTAGAATTTACTTCTCCAGGGTTGCATACAGCTTTTGGATTCACACGTCCATGATCTCTTGCAGCTCCCTGATTTTTTTCCCTCAATTGTTTCAGCAAATTAAGTGGGAACCTTAAATTAGTCTTTTTTGAAGTACACCCCTGCTTTGGTTTTGGGTTTTCGGGTTGGTTTTTTTTCCTCAGGGCAGCTGTGGTCTTGCTTTAAAAATAACGGGGTATCATTTAGTTGATCTGTACCAAAATGTGTAATGAGGAGGCTGAGTTCAGACTGTACAGGAAGCAATAATTTTGAGTTTTCATATCTCTCTTTACCATGTGAAAATTTCTAGAATGACCTCATGTAGCAAGCAGCAAACACAAAGAAGACTCCTTCCATACCATGCTTATTTTGTCCATATGTTATCCCCTGAGTTATGAGCATTTTTCATATCGGGTATAAAATCTTTCTCCTTTTTCTCTTTTTATCTTATTTATCTGGACGTACCTTGTAGAAAACAATATTTTAACTGCAAAATCTGTACCTGCTTTTACATAGTGTTGTTATTCTGTGATGTGTTGTAGTAAGATATGGTGATGATAAGCCATCGCTGCCAGATCATGTGGCAGCACTTTGTGGACTGGGGCACTGGGAGCTGTATGCTACCATCCTGCATTTTAGTCATGGATCTGCAAGACGTTTTGCACAGTTTTGGGATCGTGACCTCTGTATGTGCCCCATGCCCTACTTGTGCAATGAAATAATGTCACTTTCCTCTGAGATGCATGATATAACCACACTCAGGAACATCTACTTTATATCAAATTCAAGATATAGGTAGAAAAAGCAGTGAGTGGAGTTCTCTGATGTTTCATGAACAGGATGAAGTCTTACTCTGTAACAGACTCTTGTTCTGTGGACCAAATGAGATTCATGCATCCTGAGTTGTCTCGTGTTAAGGGAACAATTACATGCGTATATACTTACCTAAGTTGATGAAAGAATTAAAGACAGACCTAACAATCCCCTTTTTAAATAGCAGTTAGTTTTTTGCTTATCCACACACAGTTTTCTTCCAGAAGACCTATGTTCCTGGTAGCCACCAGGTGTCTGCACTGCAGTGTGCTCTGGACCCACTAGTTGCATCTCAGGGATGAAACTTTTCTCTTTTCGCTGCGATGAAGTTAAAGCTAAATTAGCATTGCTCTGTAGGTATGGTACGCTCACTTCTCATCAGGCATTAGGGGAAAAGTGAGACTGTGGCACTGCTTGTTATGAAGAAGACATGACATGGAGGATCATCAACATGTTGATGACTCACCATGATGCTCAGTAAATCCTGAAGGCAAAGCATAAACTCTTAGTAATCCTAAATCTCATTACTTGGACAGTGACAGGAAGTGTAAAAGACTGAAAGCTTGGTATAGATACATTTTCTTAATAGAAGTTTTATTCTGCAAGATTCAAGAGAGGAAAAGCAAAAAGTAGACGTTAGGGAAGGCCTTGAATTATATATATTAAATACTGGGAGGTGGGCAGGGTGGATGTTGTACAAGATAACAAGCAGCATGGCTGGTCTTAGTAGCTTGCTTTTGAACTGACCCGTAGAAGTGTGTATGGTGTAAATATGAAGTAGGTGACAGAGAGGAGTTGTAATCAATGTTGGAAGCCCTGAAGCAGATTTTGATGTAGCTATAAGAGAAAATCATAGATCTTGTTTTATTATCAAATCCATGAGGTGGAGTATGAATACATCACTTACTGCCTTCTGCCTCTCGGGTTAGGGAGGCTGGCATGCCAGGTGATGTGCAGCTAACGGCCTGGGAGTAGGAAAGGCTGGTGGAGTAGTTGCAGGGGTGTGTGAGTAGCCCGGATGAACTGACCCAGGGATCTCCCTGGTGCCCGGTCAGAGCAATTAGCAGAGGTGTGGGAGGTATTTTGTACAATTCTTTATTTCTGTCTTTCACTCTCATGTTTACTGGCTGACATCAGCGTGCCTAAAAATTGCTCTAAACATTGAAGTCCTGCAGATCCCAGTGAGCAGTCCAAACTGCTGATGCTTCAGATCAACCTAACCACTTAGGGCACCCCTGTCTGGGAAGTCCTTTAGGTTTCTAACTGTAGTTTCCCATAGGGATACATGAAGTGTTTTTGTTCTGAGACGAACACCCACCTCCCATCCTCAGCTCTACTGAGATGCACTTTCAGACAAACATTTGGGGTGAAGCTGCTCCTTTCCTTTGGTGTAGACAGCACCAGCTTCCCAACAGGTGAGCCCTATCCTGCAGTAGACGGGTACAGGACCATTCCCTGGAGCTTCAGAGTACCTAATTGTTGTGGGAAAAAGAGTCTCGAATTTGGAGGATTTTTTACTTTGTTTAATTTATTACCAGTTAGCGCCAAGTTATGATCACTGATTCGGCTATCAAAAAAGAACATAAACAATCAAACACTTAAGTAAACACATTTTCTCCCCCTTCTGCAGACTCACTCCCTTATGTGCTCAGTGGGTTTATGTTTAGGCCATCCCAGTGCATTTGGTAAGGTGACAATGCAGCAGGCTTTTGTCAGGTGTGTAACAGTTTCTTCCTGCTGCTTTTTGCTTCCTAATGATTTTCCACTGCTCTAGCCTGGGTCACTGGTGGGCTGCAGTCCCTCAGGGGTTGGTTGCCCATGACCATAAGCCCTTGGGAGCGCAACCTTTTGACATGGAGCATCTCTATCCAAGAGCAAATCTCCAGCCACACATCTCAGCTGTCTCTCCCTTCGCCTGTTTCTTCACCTGTATCTTCTTCTTTTGTGGCTGTGCCTCTGCCTTAACTCTGCTGGAGCAGGGGCTCCACACGCTCCCCTGACTGGCTGGTGTTTTGGCATGCCTCATTTACAGCGGTTTCAGAGCCGGTCAGAGCACCTGCGAGTGGCCCAGTGCAGGCCAGAGCCTCCTCCCAGGCAGGGCACCTGCAGCCCTTGGCCGCTCAAACCCTGCCCCATTGTGCCGCCTGCTTCTGAGGTGAGATGGCTTTCCACTCCCTGTGCTGCCGAAAGGATGGGGAACTCAAGGGTTTTGTCTTCTGGAAGTTCATGTTATACGTGAAATGATTAAATACAGAAGGAACTACTAATTTCAGTGGTTTTTGCAGGAAAGTCTTCACTTGCATGTCTCTGCACTGGGAGCAGAAGGAGCTTTGGTGCTCACAGGGGAATGGTCCTTCTGCTCTGCCTTGGTATGTAAGTTGTGTCTTGCTTAATGCAGTCTGGTGCACTGGTCCCAGTTCAGACCCTGGACTGGCCTACTGTTCTGTCTGTGGTTTCACATAAAGTTGCTGTTACCAGTTGTGCCTTTTTCCCCAGCTCATTGCAATCCACAGCTCTGGAGGTTCTCCTCCTTTGGCTGCGTGCATTTATCTGTTGTGTCCGCTGTGCCTGAGATGCTTCCTCTGTTGCTGTGGCCTGGTAGAGCTGAGCCACTGATTTCACCCGCCAATGTCCACTGCTGTAATTCCATCCATTCCCAGTCGCACCGACAGGCGTTGGGGTGCTGAGCAGCAGTTCGGGATTCACATTCCAAAAATGCATCTTCCTGTCAGTCATAAAAATTTTGCTCCAAGCAAAAGGCAAGTCCACAGAGAAGAGCCGGACTCTCTTGCAGATTATCCCCTGACTAAGCCTTTGTACGTGGGTTTTTCCATCCTTTCCCCAGGAACTGTATCTTGCTGTCGCAGACACGGAGATGTTGCTCTCTAGGGCAGGGAATTTCTGAGTGGAGGCAGTAGTTGGCCCAAGCTGGAGGGAACAAACCTAGAGGGAAAGACACCTCTTCCTCACTGCACTATCCTGCAAACAGTCTGATTCCTGTTTGTTTATAAGGTTATTCATATTTCCATAGATTTCTAGCTGTATAGATATGTATGTAATTACATATGGGTGTATAAAATATATTAATAACTTATCTATAGCAAAATGTATTTTTATGTATAAAAAATCTAGTATTTGTATAACGCTTCTTGATTTATATGCTCACAGTTTGGTAGGTGCTGGCTATGGAGGATTGCTCAGGCTCTGAACAGCTGCCATGAAAGAGAGAGATGCCAGAGAAAGACTAACAGAGCGTGGTGTAAGCTTGTATGGCTTCTCCACTGCAGAGTGAATCTCCTGTGAGAAAAATTATTACCTTGGGGCCTGGCCTAGAAATAATCCAATAGAGAGCAGTCACTCATTTTGAGACCTTGTCTTTGGTGACAATCTCATATATTTCCTCACTTGCACCTCACCTGCATGAGGCTCTAAGGGACTGAACCCACCTTGAAAGCCTCTGGTGGGTTTTAAACGCCTGCTGTGTCACTTACCCTCTGTCAGAGTTCTGGAAAATATTAGAGAATGTCATTGTATTCAGGATCCTCAACACACAGCTGGGAAAGAGGGCATTTTCCTTTCTTTTTTTCCTGAAACCTTTACTGAGACACCTAAATGACCATCACAGTCAGCCTAGGCTTCATGGGCAAGCACGCTTACCACCTGGGTTGCCATCTAGGGGTGCCCAGCTCTCCCCACAGACTGGGACCATAGCAGAATCTGTACCACTGAGCCTAACCCAAAACTAGCAATGTTTGCGTTGATATAGCTAATTATGAAGAATAAAAAGGAACAGAGTCCCAGAGACAGTGAGAAGAGGGCAAGCTGCCATCAAGGTCTACATGGGTCTGAGCTGCCAGTGGCATCGGGATGGTGTGTTCTTCCTACTATTGAGTATAGCAGGAAGGGAGCTGTGCATCCATAAAGGATTTGGTGGCTGGAGGGGATGTCCAGGAGAACAGGAAGGAAGAACCAGTTTCTGTACGGGTGTACGGACAGTAGAAGAGGAGAAGGAACGAGGCTTCGCAGAATCACTGGCGATAGAGAAGGGAGAGAAAAGGACGGAGCAGATGGGAGGAGCAGATGGATCCCGGTTGGGAAGCGACTTGCTGTGTGCCACCGAAATCAAAGGCGCTGATGGCAGGGGGAGGCACGAGGAGAGGGTGGCAAAATTTAGTTCTTGCTGTAGGAGGGACAGACAAAAGTGGACAGGCGCTTTCTTCGTGGCATTGTACGCAGATGGTGTGCAGGGGCTATGGCTGGGCAGGGAGTAACGGCTGTGTAGGGGCGGGAGGGGACAACACGAGGGCCAAGAGCTGGTTCCTTGGCCTATGCCACCCATAAAATTACAGTAACTGGAACTGTATGGTCATGGTCTTGATCTCTGAGAAGATGTGGGAGGAGAATGGTGTATTCCATACTGGAAAAACGTGTCCTGTTTTGGAGCTGCAGGTTGATTTAGATTTCATGTAGGTTCAGCTTTTTGGCAGTGGTTGCCAAACGCTGGTTACCATGAAAGCAATGACAAAGCTCCTGTGCATGTGAAGGGGGACAAAGTGTTTTCTTCTGGCAAAATGTACCATTTATCATGTAGTTCTACTCTCTGCTGGCAGATGGTGCTGCGATATATCCAGGAACAGGGAACCAGCGTTTTCAACTCAGAGGGGATGTGAGCAAGCAGCATCTGCTTTGTACTTTCCTTCTGGTTTCTTCCTACATTTGTTTTACTCTGAAAAGAAATTTTTCTCCTCTTTGTTGTTCTGTTTCCAATTCCAACTATCTAAGCAGGTCGGCCAGTTTTATTTTTGGCTCTTTAGATTAGCACAGAGCTGGCAGACAGAACGCAACTCCAAACCCAGATCTTCCCCTTGGAAGAAAAGCTATTCATGGCATTATTCCCCTCAGTGTAGGATTTTCTTGTGTTTACAGAACCTGCCTTTTGGGCCCATGCTAGTCTACAGCCTCCTTTTAATAGTAGTCTGGAGTTTCTGTCAGTAGATACACTAGAGACACAAACTAAACAACTTTCAGGTCACTTGTGCCCCAATTTTTAATGTTTCTTTTTATCTTGCTTGCTTGATACTGTGGCCCATTGCTGATTTTTTTTTTTCTTGCAACATACAGTGTGATCAAAGGTTTCTTTCAGTGGTTTCTTTCTGGGAAACCATGAAAAACAACCCCAAGCCTTTTTCTTTTGAAAAAAAGGAATAGTTGGAGGAATTAGTGAAGGGTGGGATCAGCCTATTTAATCTCTAAATCTAAAGGTCTGAAAAACTGCTGAAAAATCAGTGATAGACCTCATCTGCTTCCTAGAACTGCTGTCCAGGTGGTGCTTAAAGTCTTCACATGTGTCCTTGCTTTGCTTGAAGGGTTCCTAGAGCCCTGCACCCATATTCTTGGAGAGCGGCTGAAAATGCTAGTGCTGAAGACCAGAAGCACCAGAAAAAAAAAAAAAAGACCTTATTCCAGCAGCCAGCACACTTGGAGCCGAACAAGGATTTCTGTCACTGGTCTCACATTTCTCCAGTGAGTGTAATGTAAAAGCCCTACACACTCCAGGGAGCTGGACGTGTGACCCCCATTTTGTCCTGCCCAGCTGAGCATCAGGCTTCCTACCCTGGGCTCATTGTTGGGCTCTGTGTAAGAAGAGAGAGAGCCCCTGCCCCCACGACCTTTACCATCCCTGCCAGAATGCAACATCTCTGAAATGATCTGGGTTAAGAAAAATGTCCAAAAGCCCTATTTTTGTTGTTTTTCTGCTTTGCCCTGGATCTTTTTAGTGACCCAGTTTTCAGCACAAACCCACAAAGCTGTTACAAAGACACAGGAGAGGGCTGCAGGACATGTGAGCAGAAGTGCTCGTAGGAAGAGTACCTTAGAAACCTCTTTAGCTGGCTTCACTGTTGAGAAGAACATGCCCATGGACCCACTGAGTTGAGGAGGAGCCTGGATGCAAGCCTGCCAACTCTCAGGACAGGGATTGTGCCAGCAGCTCTCCTGCAAAAAGACGTGAGCACCACTGCTCCTCTCATGTTCTTCCCTTTTAATAAGAAACCAGTCCATTAGGGACCTGTTCTGAAATGATGGCCAGGTGGATGGGTCCTCTTAGGATGTAGGTGCCTAACACTTCCTGTGGATGCCTCACACTCAAGAAGAGACAGTGGCTAACTTTGGCAGACAGCATCATCCTCCATAAGTCTCCAGAGGCACTTTTCTCTCTCCTCCAACATTTCAAGAAACATCTGCATTTACATCAAAAGGACCAAGGAGAGGCCTCTGATGTTTAAGCATATCTGGGCCTCGGGTAATAGTTTTCAAACTCAACACTTTGTAAATAACATCAGTAATGTTAGTCCAATCCTGCATGACCGAGTTCTTCAGATACATTTATCTTGCTGATGGCAGTTCCACTAATTGAGGAGGCTCAGTGCAAGCCCCAGTGCCAGTGTCCAATCTCAGCTGTGATTTGAAGTGCCCATGTCCATTGACTTGAGCTCTCAGATCTGTTGAGAGCAAAGCTTAGACATGCCAAGTACTCTATAGAGTGAACTTCTGTGCCCATATACTGATGCACTGATGTCGGGGAGGTTGGATGCAGGTGCAAGAAGTTAATCTCTTGGAAAATTCATTGCAGGGTAGGGCTTGAAACCTGAGCCACAATCAATCTATTTTTTCCTGTCAGAGATGTGCAAAAACTGGTCAGAATAATCTTCAGAAGCAATCAAAGCAGTAAATCAAATTTGTCAATTTACAGGGCAGTGGCCAGGGTACACTATCCATTTCCAAAAGTGACAGAACGATATGTTTCTGGACCTTAAAGAGGTCTGTATTTCCATGCAATTTAGCAGAAATATATTTCACATTCTAATCTGATTTCCTAGGCTAGAGTAAAAGTGACTAAATGAGCTGATAATACTACCTGGCAGCTGTCAAATGACTTTTTGCCATCTAGAGAGAAAATGGAAGAACATAGGTTCTGAAGTCCTGCTCCTTAAGTCAGAGGATGAAAGAAATAGAAGGGGTTTAAGCTGGAAATGAGATCATGCATTATGCCCTTTGGACAGCATGTAATCTGGCTAATGGCATCAAGGAGCTATATAAATAACTTCATTAAAATGAACTTGTTTCAAATGAGCTAAATAAATCAGACACATTTGTCAAAGAGCTGGGATGAAATAATCACGTTAATTTAAAGCTGCTCGCTGGGGGCACGACTCCTGAATTTGTTCCACCAGTGGAACTGCCATCAGTAGCTTCAGTCACCAGTGGGAGCCCTGAGCCCAACACGAAAACGCAGACTGGGCTTCCACGTCCGCCTTTTCAGGAGCCTCTCTCTTGTGTCTGTAGCAGAGTCTCCAGAATCCCACAGCTGAAAGTGTGATCCAGCACACTTAAAGGATGGTTCAAGACCCAGCAGATCTAAATCCTTTGCTGGTAGTTGTGAGCTGTTCAGCCCCTTACTCTGCACTCTGCTGTCTGCTCTCTGCCTCCAAGTTAAAGGTGAAATGAGTCTTCTGGAAAACTAATTGCTTTTGGTACCCATCCCTGCCTTGGTGGGAGGAACAACATGATGCAACAGGTCTCTTCCCCCCACTTCAATGCTTTGTGTCTTTATTTTCCGTTTTTTCGTTAAGCCCTTTGCTTTAGCAGTTTCTGCAGAAGTCAGAAAGATAAATTCAGCTCTTCAGGCTACAGATGGCTTGCTCCTCCATGGTCCCAACAACTCGTACCTTTCTAGGGATGAATAATGACCTGCTGTAAGCCCAGTCCACTGTAGTGGAGTCAGTCAAGCTGTGCAGATTTAGACCAGCTAAGGATGTGACTCTGTAGAGGGTGAATGAGTAGGAAGATTGTCCCATCCAGATGCAGGGTATCTGTCTGTCTGTCTTTTCTGGATTACTGCAAATTGCAGTTCCAAATTGCTTGTATTGTGCTCTGGTGGAGCAGGAACTGCCCATATACCATCATCATGCATTGTACATCCCACCCTTACCACATAACCAGGTTTCCTCTTTGTTGCATTTTGGATACTTTTCTTCTACATAGTGGAGGGAAAGGATGAGGATGTGGATCTCACAGAAAATGAGTTTACAATCAACATTTACAGGCAGCCACATTTCAAACACAGGAGTGAGAAACTGATTCTTCACATTTGTATCTACCAAGATCAGAGTTGGGGGTATGGCACGTTAAGCTTTTACGCAACGAATCTGCCCTGAACTGTCTGTAGCTGACAGCTACAGATTTAGCAAATGAGAAACTGGACCGTGAATTCAACGTTCTGCAATAAAAAGCCTTTCAGCTCTTTAATACATCGCGGTCCTGCTCTTTTGTTGTGCTCCAGCAATGATCCCCCAGCTCAGGTAAAGGCTTATGCAAATGACTTGAGGCTGCAAGAGAAATTCCTTGTTCCCGGGGCGCCGGTTTATGCAGCGTGGTTGCTGATAGCAACCTCTGGGCTACTCTTGCCCTGTGAGATGAAAACCACTTTAGGGATCTGTTCACCAGCAGGATGGTGGGTACGCCAACCTCAGTCCCTCCTACTATCTTGATCAGCTAGGTGACATAGTGCCCAAGGACTGTCCTAATTATGGGTTATCCTGTAGTTCCCAGCCCGGTCTCTATCTGTAGATGGGTACGTAGTTGTGCTTCCCTGTGGAGCACTCAGATCCATAGGGTTTGTTTTGTTGTTTTTTAAGCTAAATGATGTATGTTTTTAGCAATATGTGAACTTGTGGTTATGGTGAAAGGTGTGCAGTCACCACCCGCTTCTCAGTGGAGTAAGTGCTGGGTGGAAGCTAAAATGCCTTCCCAGGGTCTGGGGTACAAAGAGATCCCCAGCTGAGATCTGCAGGACTCAGCTTACAACCAGCTCAAAAAGGGATCGAACTAATTAATCCCAGACTTTAATCAAGATTTTTCCATTGGATGAGATTCCCTTTCCCTCCCCAAATCTAAGTCAGAGGGCAACTTTCTCCTCTGGTAGGCATTAACTGCCATGTCATCTCACCTGGGGCTGACACAGCTGCAGCATTCATGCAAGTCACATTGATATCAAATAGCAACCGTATGTGTGGGGCCAGAGGTTATACTGCTGCGGTATATCGGATGTGATGCAGAATGATGTGCTAATCCAATAGTAAATGTCAGCATGCTGTCTGCCCTGGAAATTGAATCACATCCAAGCGGAAAACTTGGCTTCAAGTATGAAAATGAATTATGAGTTTCTTCATTAAGATAATTTTGATAGTGGCAGTTTCCCTATATAGAACTGAAGCGGAAAGGAGTGATCCTCTTAGGGATTTGAATGTGTCTAGAAGATCTTTTCATTATGTGCTTTTTTTTTTCATGCCAGGTAGGTCATGTCATCCTGATTTACACTGCTGTAAATTGGGATTTATCCCACCTGGCTGACTCTTGACAGAATCTGTCCAGTATTTTTCAACAGATTTTCATTTTAAACAGAATCACAGAATCACTAAGGTTGGAAAGGACCTTCAAGATCATCAAGTCCAACCATTAATCCAGTGCCACCGTGTCCCCTAAACCATGTCCTGAAGTGCCACATCCACACGTTTTCTGAACACTTCCAGAGATGGCGACTCCACCACCTCCCTGGGCAGCCTGTGCCAATGCCTGACCACCCCCTCAGTGAAGAAATTTTTCCTAATATCCAATCTAAACCTCCCCCGGCGCAACTTGAGGCCATTTCCTCTTGTCCTATCACTAGTTACTTGGGAGAAGAGACCAACACCCTCATCGCCACAACCCCCTTTCAGGTAGTTGTAGAGAGCGATAAGGCCTCCCCTCAGCCTCCTCTTCTCCAGCCTAAACAACCCCAGTTCCCTCAGCCGCTCCTCATAAGACTTGTGCTCCAGACCCCTCAGCAGCTTCGTTGCCCTTCTCTGGACCCGCTCAGCACCTCAATGTCCTTCTTGTAGTGAGGGGCCCAAAACCGAACACAGGATTCGAGGTGCGGCCTCACCAGTGCCGAGTACAGGGGCACGATCACTTCCCTACTCCTGCTGGCCACACTGATGGAGTCAGCCCGTAAGACCACTCTTACTAGTGAAGTGAGCAAGATTTACGTTTCAGATATCAGAGTCATTCCTTCAACTCATTTGTAAAAGCTTTCTAACCATCTTGAGTCAACCAGAATGAAAATAAAGCACAACGTATCACACTCGCGAACATATGGCTGGTTTCCTGTATTGTAGCAGTGACTGCTGTACTGCAGCGTGCACCCTGGTTCCCGTTATAATTTCTCTTTTCATCTGTTTGCTTGTTTTTGAAAAGAATTTGTTCTCAAATTAAATCAGCACAAATCTTTAACTATGGTGTGTGGTTGCTGGCAGGGCACCTTTCAGTGCAACTCGTTATCTAGAAGGAGCAGGACACAGGAGAAGGAGGTGCGAGTGATAGCAGAGGTCACTCGGTGACAGTAAGAAATTTGGAAGGGACATTTCAGCTAGAAGCAGAATCTGTATTTCCATCTCCCTCTCTCACTGAATCCAAAATGTTTCTGAAACTCAGAAACACAGCCTTTTCAAACATTGGTAACAAGGCAAGGCTACTGGCAGAATGAGGCATTACTTCATTAAAAAAACAGTTTTGGCCGTCAATCTAACGAACAGTGAAAGGATTCCTGACCTGCCTCTAACAGGTGATTCTGAGTTATTTGTGTAGGAAATTATTTTTTTCTCTGCAGCTGATGAGGCATGTCACTGGTGATCAGAAAAATCTATGTTCAGGGGGAAACAGGCATCTCTGCTTACAGGACTGACAAGAATCACTTTTTTTTCCCCTCAAATGAACAATATGCTGGAACACACATGCTGGGAGCCAATGCTATACAATTTTTGTAATTGATTTTTGTGTACTTAGGGCCTTTTTCAGAATGGCTGAAATCCAGGGAGTCACAGAATTTAAAGAGCCTGAATTTGAGGTCCTTGCATAAGTATTGCAGATCCCTTTTAGACTTTTTTTTTTAAATCCCCTGCTGAGAAATATTGTCAGCTATGGCAAATAGAAGTGTTTGCCATATATAATATCAGAAATATTGACAGCTATGGCAAACAGGCTTATGATTAGGAAGCCTAGCACCTCCTAGTTCTTTTGGGAAAAATTCAGTTCTTGTTACCTGTATGGAAAAAACACTGATAAATACCCAAACCAAATGCAAGGTTGAAAGAATGCCAGTTGTAGCATAAACCCTTTCAGGTATTTCGTAGCACCTCAACCCTCTTGAAAAGGTGGCTTTTAATAATTCACGTATCCCTGTAGTATGTATTAAACATTACACATAGTTGTGAAGAGTAAATTGGAAAATACGGAAACAAAGCCCAGAGAAGTATATTTCAATGGACAGTAAATATTGAAGTTTTTCATTCAATAAAAGAACAAATAAATAGTGTTGATATATATGCAGTGATGTGGCTGAAATCAGTGATTTGATTGTTGTTTGGGGTTGTGTTGGTTTTTTTTTTTGCTTTTTTGCTTTTCTGTGCTGTGCCTTTAATGTCAGAGCTGTTTGCTGCCTGCTGCGGCAGCAGCTGTGAGTCAGGCTAGTTAGTCCTTCAGGTCTGATGCAGTATGCTGCACACTGAGTCCTGGCTTTTTCCTCTGTCTTTCCCTTTCTAATGATGATTTGACCACAGAAGCCCTTCTAATTGACATTAGAGAGGGTCCAGCCTTTTACATCCTGCTCTTCCAGGCTGATGGAATTGCCTTAGCTCTAAGACACTGTTCATTGACAGCAAGTAAGTCAGACTCCAGCATTAAAAAGTAGGTTTCAGATGCAGATTTCCAACATGCTTCAAACTCGGCTCTGAATATTTCCTAAATTTGAAGCTGCTCATTTCTGAAGTCAAGGCTGAGAGGTAGCAAAGGCCACTTGTGGAGATGATATCTACATGCAGCCTTCCCCCAGGTTTGGTGGCATTCAGATGGAGGGACTTGGATGTGGACCCTTGTCAAAATTCAGTGAGATGTTTGCCTGAGTACCGTGTGAAATTGTGTGAAGTCTTTCTCACTCTGTGACCTTCATGGAGTCTACCAGTCAAGTTTTTTCTGTGCAGCTATTTTTTAACTTAACAGTGTGTAATAGCTCCATTATGTGCGTGATGAGCTGGGGGAGATGTGAATATAGCACTGAAGAAGTGACAAAAGCATGATGTATCTTCCCAGAAATTATTTCTATGCAACTTCATTACATTGGTTAGTCTCAAAAAATTGTAAAGAGAATTAACTTCTTAGCAAATTAACAAAAATATCTATTTTGTGCTTTGGCAATAGGAAAAAGGCAAGTCAAGTTCATCACAAGGAGAAAAAAAACCTGAAAAAATATTTCACGCACCGACAGCCCAGCAGCATATATGAGGCAGACAGTTTTCTTTAAAAATATCTCTGTTTTCTGTGTGCTCATTGCAGGTAATCATTACCTTTTGATTTGAACATCTCTGTGCAAATTCATTTCGTCCTTATCTGTATATATAGGAAATCCACAACTACTGTAAATATATGGAAGGAATATGGTGTAGTGGTAGGGTCACACACCCAGCAGGGAGCCAGGAGTTCTATCTCCTCACTTAGCTTCTGTGTTGCTGCTTAACCTTGCATGAAGTACTTATGCCTTTTCCTTGTCAACTAGTAGAACGACTGAATTTTCAGTTCACTCTTTTTCCAAAAATGAGACTTTTCTCTAAAAAAGTTGTTGATAAAACCATTATTGGTAACAATATTTGGATTTGATCACATTAAAGAAAATATTTTAAGCTCTATTTTCAGTAAGAAAACCCTAAATAAAAATGTAATTTTTAAATAGATGCAGTATTATTTTCCTTTCTTTAAGAAGGAAAAGTCTGAGCTGTCCTTTTAAAATACATTAACCTCTGGGGCATCATCTGTAACACAGCTGTTCTCATGGTGTGACATATCCCAGTTTAGGCTCCTATACAGGTTTTCACAGTTTCGTAACATAGTTATAGCTCACTTTAGCTCTACCCAAAGATGCAAGACCAATTTTAAATGCCAGTTCAAGCACTGTCATATTCTAGTTTTAGCACCTC
>NW_010539430.1:8726-12287 GCF_000687285.1 Phaethon lepturus | reverse complement strand
TTCCCTCTCTCTCATCATTGTGAGCTTGGCAGGTTTTCCATTTTTGCGATAAGGAGAACGTTATTTGCTGTCTCAAAAGGCCACGAAGCTTGATTAACATTGATGCAATATCCCCAAACGACATAGTTAGCAAACATTTGTATTAATTTATATCTTGAATTTGAAATTGCCTCTTTAGTTTTGCCTTCTAACATGACCACTTAGATAGCTATTGCCAGTTTGAGATAATATTTGGGGCAGAATGACACGTGGGTCACTGTGTGGAGGTTGTGTGTCTGCTCAACCATCCGCCCATCACAATCTGGGAACCACAATCCTCATTAGAGCGCAGGAGGCTGGAGTAGAGCTCCTTTACCTCTGGCTGTCTTCGCCTCCAAGTTTCAAAAGTAAAATTTCCCTGTAGCAGAGACAGGACAAAAACGATAGATGGAGGAGTAGGCGTGTGACAGCACCAGGCTTGAATCCTGACCATGGGTGGTGACCCGGACCTCAGCCTTACTCCCGAATACCCCGGACACCACGGCTGTTGGCTCCCTGGTGTGAATCTTAGTTTCTCCCATGAGATCTTTTACACTTTGTCTAATCAATTAAATAATCCTTGGGTCAGTCAGAGTTTTCTCTTCCGTGGAAGTAGCTGGTTTCAAGATGGTTTGGACTCAGAGGTACGTTCCCCCAGCCCAAGTGAATACATTTAATACAAGGTTCTTGGCTATTCTGATGTTGTTGTTTTTGCCTCTACCTTTTCACAAACGAGCTTGCTCCATGGTGCAGAAAGCAAGTTGACAATAGACCCCAAATGTCACAGGATGGAAAAAATATTTCCTGACCATCTGTGTTCGGGTTACTGCACTGACAAAGAAATAAATAATGGGATAAATTGTTTATAGAGCTATTAGCACAATGATGGGATTTTTCTTGTGATAAGCATGAAATCTGATTATTATTACTCACAGCTATCTGAGGGCTAATGCTTCTCATAGGAGCTGAAAGTCTGGATCAGTATTGACATCCGTGTGGCTCAGCATCCTGCCCCGGCGTGTCTGCACAGCTGCATCCGAAATCTGAGACATGCAGATGGGGAAGAAACCACCTCCAGCTATGACCTCACCAACACTGACCTCGCCTGCGTTTTGACCTGCTATGAATGAATATCCTCGGTATCTGTGTAGCTGCTGAATCTGTTCCCTAAACATCAGTGCTTGCATACCAATTTGAGTTCTTCTCTTTATTTCCAGAGGCTCTGCATGTCAATGATTAAGGATGAAATATTATCTGTTATTGTTACAACTGCTTCCACAGATCCAGAGTGTCAAAGCCAAGACCAGAACCCCCTGGTGTGACCCACCACACAAAGAAAGAATAAAAAGATGTTTTTGCTCCAAACAATCCGTTTATCAGAGAAGAGATGGCAGGCAGATGCCAGTCGACAGAGTGAGGAGTGCTATGGAACGGGGGGTTTGGTCGGCAGGATCGGCAGCAATTGCAGCTTCCCAGGTGCCTTTTTGTGGCCAGTTTGTTTGGAGGCACCACTCCTGTATGTGCTAGGACCCAAAGGACTGCTGAGGGGGGGAATAGTTGTCTGCATTACTCATAGAATCAAATAGGGTTTTTTTGTGGACCTAATTCTTGTTTTATTTGTCATTTTGAACCAAACCATGTTGTTAAAAAGCAAGATTTGACCTTTGCTCTCACTTTATTAGCATCGACAGTTCCAGCCTGTTGTTTATGACCATTAGCTGAAAATCATATTTGTTGAGCCAGCTGCTGTTTGCTTTGGCTCTTGTTTGATCTTTTTCTGTTCTAGTTGCAATGGAGGTTTTATCAGCTTCCCCTTTCCACAGTGCTCAGAGAGACGGGCAGGGAGGAAGAATTTCTAGACTTGTAAAGTGGATGTAGGCAAACAGCCACCATAACATACAGTATCCAGTATGCTGCAAACAACCTTTGCTGGCAGGTTTCTTGTTCTCCCCATCAAGCCTTTTGCTCCTGCAGGAGTGAATGCTGTGCTGAGTGTCATCTTCTGCTCAATGAGAGCTTATGAATTAGATTTTGAGACCTCATGTGCCTGTTGTTAGCGGTATCGTTTTCCATTCACATCTACCTTCAGCAGTGCCACAAAGTCAGGTTTTAGCTACAAGGGTCTGTCGTTGCCTCTAACTCACCTCTTGCATGGCACAAACCTCTGAATCCCACGCCGTAATTTCTGCATGGGGTGGGAAATTCTATTTCAGCTGTAGCAGACCTTTCAGTATAATATCTGGCCATGATTTAAAGATTTCTGTCAATATACAACCCACACAACCCTACACCTGTTTTTCCATGACTCACCTTTCCTGTCACCTTTCCATGCCTTATCTTATTTTTATATGTGAAATTATTTAGCATCAGCTTCCATCTGGAGCTGATTCTCATTATGACTTTTTTCAGGGGAATGAACTACCTAGAATCCAAAATACGTTTCTTATACAGGCTATGAACAAAGCACCTGTGAAGAAAGCACCTTTTAACCTTATTTGAATAAATGGAGGAAAATGGGTATCTTTTCCCTCTTGCTGCGAGCCATGCTTTCCAGACCTGTTATAATACCCTATATCTGTTATCTGTTATATCTGTTATAATACCCTATATATATATTATATCTGTTATAATACCCTATATACCTGTTATAATCACCCTATAAATATTCTGTGGAAAGGTACAAACCATTACACATACATCTTTTATAGCCATGAAGAATTGGGGACACCCAACACTGCGGCTCCCATTCATTGAACGAAATGGTTATCATCTTGATTAAGGAAGTAATCTCCATGCTGAATCAGAATTAACTTGAAGAGCTGTGATTTCAGGAGCTGCAGAAAGCCAGTCCTTTTTTATTAGACTTCTGTTATTTATACGTGGAGAAATCAATCTCATCAGGAATATCCTTGCTAGAATGTAATTGCACATTTCCATTTTCGTCAGTGGATCTGAAGAGACCTGCAGGATCCCTTTTTGCTCCAAGCAGCCTGTGGTTTGACTTAGGACATGCTAAGTCAATACATTTGTCAAGTGAACAACTAGTTAACAGCTGAACAGTTCAATGTACTGTCAATGTAGGCTTTCAGAAAAGTATTAAATACTCAAGAAAAAGAAATGGGAAACAAGCAGTCGCAAAGCCTCTTTAGTGCTTTGTCTATACCCTGCTAATTTCTGCCCTGGCAGTCTTCCAGGCACAGCTGCCTCGGTTTCCTTTACCGGTCACAGCAATCCTGACCCGACCCAGTCCTACCTGCTGGCTGCAGGACAGTGATTTGGTTTCCATTTCCAGGGCACGTATCCAGGAAGGGGTTTCTATTGAAAATACTGAGTCTTTTCTTGTGAATCTGGTGCAACGATTGTCGTGCAAGCCGCCTTTGTGGTAATGCGTCACCTTCCTTCAACTTTCAAACTTTTAGGCATTAAAAAACGCTTTCCTAGTCAACAATACCTCTGCATGCTGATGAGAGTTAATGACTTGATGCTTCCTCTCTCCTCTCCTCTCCTCTCCTCTCCTCTCCTCTCCTCTCCTCTCCTCTCCTC
>NW_010539430.1:0-8606 GCF_000687285.1 Phaethon lepturus | reverse complement strand
TGATTCTTCCTCCCTCCTCTCCTCTCCTCTCCTCTCCTCTCCTCTCCTCTCCCAGCACTTGTTTTGGTAGCTCCTGTTCTGCCTGACACTGCAGACCATCCAGGTACAGACAGCAGCGCTCTCTTGGCACCACTACCGAAACAGCTAATTTCTCTTTTAGGGAGGTAATTGCATATTAACTCCATCTCCAGCCTCTGGGACTGATACTTACACAAACCAGCTCTGCAGAGACAGTAAGAGGCATCGTAACGACGTGGAGGTTGGGGAAACGGCTCTGCTGAATCAATGCGACGTGGCCGGGGCTTAATTTGTCTGAGCCGCGCCGTGGCTGCCGGCTGGCTCGGGCTGGGCTCGGGGGGAGGGAGATGGGGTCAGTCCACAGCAGCGGCACAAATTTTTGTGAAAATGGCTGCATTGTCACTCTATTGCTAGGAAACAAAATAGCTTAATTCTCTGGCAAACCCTGAAGTGAGCGCTCACTTACCGTCGGGGCGTTTATGTCCTATTTGGTGTATTAGCAATTTAGAAGGAAATAAAGGGAGGAAGGAGGGGGAAGGAAAGAAGGGGAAAGAAAAAGGCAGGTTTGTATTTGAGCCTGATCTTTGAGTGCGAGCCATCTGGATCCTGCAAGAGCCCTGACATACCCGAAGGGACAATACTGGATAAATGGGAGAAAACTCACTTACTACTTGTGTTTAAGTTTCATGGGCATTTTAATGCCATTGGGATGTTTTACAGGGTCAAAACATTAATGAAATCTCCGTATCTAGCCTTCAGAAAATCGCAGAGAACCTGAGCTGACGTGAAAAGCTCTGCGATACTTCAGCTCTGTAAAAGGAGACCTGAGATTTAAAAATCATCCCCAAATAAAAGCACATGTGCTTGTTTTACTATTGCATTGTTTTAACTTTTAATGAGGAATTTTCCAACTTAGTAAATGTAATTACAGTTAGAGAAGACTACGTAAGAACAAGACAGGAACTGGTGAGGTTCTTCAGGGCGGTTGCGCCAGAGGGTCATTTTCAGTGCATCTCCACGAACTTCGATAGGATTGCAGCAGAGCTGGCCGCGAGGAAGCCGTAGGTTATCTATAGAGCCAGCACCCCACTGCGGACCTCATCTACAAAGGACTGAATCACCCAACTCACATCATCAATACTCCGATGAATAGAGATGGGCAGAATGGCTTTTTGAACAGATACTCGCTCTACACAAATTAGCTTTCATGCCAAAGAGAAACTTCATGCCTGGTGTGCAGCTATTTCAATCCTGGTGTTCAGCTTTGTGCTTTATTCCCAGAGGAGAAAATGGCTTTTTTTATTTTGCCAAGTGGGGGAAAGCTTGCACAGCCGGGAGCACCAGAATGACACAGGGAAAGGCTGGAGATGACAGTCCAGCTCTGCCTACTCCCAAACTTTGATTGCATTGATTTTTGTGGACATCCAAAAGGAAAGATAAAAAGAAATGAGGAACCGAAGAGGGAGTTCCTCTCTAACCTTGTCTCTCTCCTAGCAAAGCTTTCACCTGCCTCTTTCTTAGCAACACGCGTTGCGTACTTTGAGTGTCACTACTTGACGGTGCTCTTCTGAATTCCTGTAGGCAGTTGTTTCAACAAGTGCCTTAAAGATGTGTGATCAGTAAAATTAGAAAGGAACAGGTTACTCCTGTGCAAACTTTGCCAGAAATTTAGCATCCTACAAATTATAATTGCGAACCATCACTATGAATATTCATCTATTAAAAAAAAGTGATGTGAACGATTTATTAGATTCTAGGCAGATTTGGAAGCAATTCTGCAGCTGGTGCAAATGGAAAAGAGTGAGTTTGTTTTCGTGAGGCTACAGTCATTTACAGACTGCAATAACCTCAGCATTTTCTATTTGTTCCCTGAGGCTTTTATAGGAAGGTGTTCAGTTGCATCGGGAAACACAAAGGTATATTCCACAGGAATTAAAGATGACATTCTTAAAAATTTCTTCGTAATTACATCTGATCCGCTTATTTGTCTTGGCAAGGGTACAGGCTTTTTCAGTCCACGCGCCTGGGTTCACCGGTAGGCACACCTTGTGTAATTTCTCCTTTACAAACTAGCTGCAAAGTGGGCAATGCCGAGAGAGTGCCAAATGTACAAATTTAATGGGAAAGACAGAAAATAAACCTAGTCTGGGCTGATCTGTGATATTTTGATATCTGAATATTAAAATGCCGTAGCAGCTGGATGGTTCAGAGTGGCTTTTTGGGGTTTTTGCTAGCTTATGGGCATTACATTAATGACTGTGACTGAAAATGCCTGTATTTGGGGTGGAAATGGTACTGGAGATGAGATTGGGAGGTAGGAGCTGGACACCTCATTTCCATTGTAATCTAAAGGAATGGCCATGTCTTCCTCATCATGCACATCACGCATAGGCAAAAGGGGAGGGTTGCTAATATCTTTGAAGATGTAAAATGTACAAGTATCTACGTGTTTTTAAAATAACATAACCAGAATAATCTAAAAGTCATCTGATTTCAGTTATCGCTTGATATAGGTTAACAGATCCTAGGGAAAACCATATGGCATTTGCTTTTCACTGCAACTCAGCTAGAAAATTAATTTAATTTAGCTTTTCCTTAACCGGGTAAACGGAATAAATTATATTAACTGCTCTTTTCCTTTAAAAGGTTTATTTGTCCCAGAGTTGGGTAGGGCACAAATGTTTGATTTTAACTCCTTATTTTCCAGAAAACCAGAAAAATATATGAGATTCGAATATTAAAGTGTTGGGAACCTGGGATTTTAGTAATTTAGAATATGTTTTCTGAAGCCCTTTTGAATTTCAGACAATAAAGACTGAAATAACGAGAATTTACATAATTTACTGAAGAAAAAAAAGCCCTGTTTGCAACAACAATAGAAAGGAATTATTTTTTTTTACAGAAAGGGACAGTCTACATTACACTACAGTTTTTGTTATGTTTTGATGTGTACTGGACACATGCAAATTTTGCAGGCTTTAGTGAGTATTTTTAACAGGGCACACATGTATCTTGCCAGTAGATTTGAGATAAACAAGATTATAGGGAATGTGTGCCATGACTTGCTCTGGAATACTTTTTGGTATATTGCAATTTTTTTTAGCTTTTTGGTCCATTGGTCTTTTCTTTTTGGGGTACAAGTTATGGATTTTATCACTCATAACCTGATAAAAATCTCTCATTTCCTTAGGAATCCTAGGGCACGGCAGACATTTCTGCCATAATGCAGAGCCCAAGTCAAGCCCACCCGTACTACCAGGAAAAAGCTGGAGAAATCAACAGTCCCAAATGCAGTGTCCCCTCAGGGAATCCCCCACGCTTTCGGAGATTCTGATGCTCTCTCCTGGATCCTTCACCGTCCCTGCCCGGGTAAGAACAGCCATTGGCCTCTCTTATCTACCCAACCCAACCCAACCCATGTTTCACAAGCTTTGGAAAGCTTGCTGTGGCCTCAGTGACGACTAGAGATAACTGTGAAGAACTGACCATGGAATATTTAAATACAAGAAAATCTGTGGTTTCCCTATCAAAGGGCTATTCCTCCCCACCAGAGAGGTCGCGGAAATCTGCTTGTTTTAGAAAACCCCCTCCTCTCATGTGAGACCCCACCTGGAGTACTGTGTTCCGCTCTGGGGTACCCAGTATAAGAAAAGACATGGGCTTGCTTGAGAGGGTCCAGAGGAGGGACACAATCAGGGGGATGGAACACCTGCCCTGTGAGGACCGGCTGAGCGAGTTGGGGTTGTTCAGCCTACAGAAGAAAAAGCTCCAGGGAGACCTTATAGCAGCCTGCAGTACTTAAAGGGGTCCTACAGGAAAGATGGGGAGGCACTCTTTGTCAGGGAGTGGAGTGGTAGGGCAAGGGGTAGCAGTTTTAAACTGAAAGGGGGTAGATTTAGATTAGATATTAGGAAGAAATTCTTTACTCTGAGTGTGGTGAGGCACTGGGACAGTGAGGTGGTAGATGCTCCTTCCCTGAAAGTGTTCAAGGCCAGGTTGGATGGGCCTTTGAACAACCTGATCTAGTGCAAGATGTCCCTGCCCATGATAGGGGAGGTGGAGCTAGATGATTTTTAATGTCCGTTCCAACCCAAACCATTCTATGATTCTATGATTCTGTATGCCTGTCCACACTGTATAGAGACTTCCCATCTTGAAGATCTGTAGAAGCTTGGACACCTCCAATAAGAGCACAGTCCTTTTACAGAAGGGCAAGGTTGGGCCACAACACCTGCCCACAGGCAACAGCCTGTGCTGGTGATGCTCAGGAAGGAAAGCTTCACCCAAAACAAGGGCCTGCTGAGTCTTTACTCAGGACCATGTCTTCTTAAAGTGGCTCCTCTTCCCTGCCTTTGACTTTGCTGGTGTCAGCCTTGCCAGTGTGACCCTGCCTTGCCTCCTTGTTGCAGCTCTCAGCCTGTTGGTCTCTGAAGCTCCTTCACTCCTAATGCATCTCCTTCCTGGTGGACTGCCTCTCCCTCCTGCATCTGAGTCAGAAGTTAACCCTGAGCGTCTCTAGTGTCCTGACCCAGCCTAAAGCAACACCAGATTTTGTTCTCCGTTCCCCTGGCCATGTCCTACCACAGCTGAAGAAACCCCTGCAAGGTCACAGCAGTGCCTCTGCAGTCAGGCATAGCCATTTATTTTCAAATGCTTGAAATTGTATCTGAGGCTCCTAATCTTTTTTTGGGATTTAGAGAGGCATCTTTCTGCCATTTCAACTTTCTACCCAATCTTCATTTTGTGGGCTCTTCATTTTGTAGTTTTACTACATTGGGATATTAAATTCCCATTTACAGTCTATAGGAAGAGACTCTTAAATGCTCCTTAAATAGAAGATTCAGCATAAGAGTCATTTCATTCGGTCTGACCCAAATCTGATGTTTATAACTGCGTACACTCTGAGTACACATCAAGGTTTTCTTCTGTGATTATAACAAACTTATCAAATTTGTTGGAAAGTATGTTTTATTGTTCTCAGAGAATGAAATATTGTTTTTTCTTTCTCAGTCGCCACGGGAAGGAGCTAAGAAGCAATTTTAGAGCTGACAACTTTTTGCTAGGCTGATCTGGAATACTAATTTAAAACCCTTAAAGTCACATTAAACATCTGATCAAAGTGGTTTGGGTTCCATTATCATGGATTTCCAAACTGAAGCAGATGGTATTTTACTGTGTGAAAGCATTGAGATTTCTTTACTTTCAGTTTTATCTAGGGGGAATATTATTCATATGAATTCTTATGTAATTCCTAAAAAAAAAACCAAACCCCGAAGAAATAAAAACCTAGCTTGATTCACAGAACTCTTCCTAATAAGGAATAATTTGCACCTTCCAAATAATTTGCACCTTCCAAAACAGAACTCGGAAGCCCCTGACTCCCCACAATTAAAACAGTAGCACATAAACAGGTATCATGTGATTTATATCTTTTGGTCATCAATATTCCCCTTACAATAACATTTGAGCAGGAAATCATGACTGTCCTTAAGCATCGTTATGGACAGGACTTAGCTAGGAAGCAAATCCCAGTTAGCAGGATCAGACTGAAGTCCTTTCTCTTATAATTTTAATAATAACCTGAAATTATGCATAAGCTGAATTCTCCTGTGAAAATGACAGTGAGGCTCCACTCAAATGTAAAGTTCTGCCCATGCAATCAGCTGGCTGGGAAGGGGCCTAAGATCTATGTTTCTGTATTTTTCTCCTGAAAACCACTCTCTTTTATCAGACACACACAGGTGGGACGTTGCTCCCTCCCCATCAGCTTTGCTTCCGCTATATTTATTCTTTGCCCCAGAATCACAACTCAATAACTGCGTAAATCTGTGCGTACGCCTCTATTTTATTTCATAAAGAAATGTTGTTGTTTTGCTCCAGGGTTACAGTGAAGACTAAGAGACTAGTTTATGCTTTTCTGTCCAAAGCTGCTCTCTGAGGCAATCCAGGGCAGTTCTGCGTTACAGCAGATCTGAGAGGTGATTCTCCTAATGGCATGATTAAAGGCAGAACTTCTTTAGGTGACAAAAGTGGACTCTCAGGGAATGATTTTATGAATTAAGCAGGCAGGACTGCTTCTGTAAGCCAGGATTTGTCCTGTCTGGTCTAAATCACAACGAGAACTGAATATATCTATTTTTCTTTGCTGTATGGAATAATAAGGACTTCAGGAGCGTCAGACTATTACCATGACTGATGTGAAGTGAATCCTGGCTTTCAACGCTCTCCATTTCTATGAATTTTGCATAGAGGTTAAGAAAGATAATGATCTTCATAAAAGGAGCTCCCAGAGTCGCTGCACGAGGCCGGGAGTTTCAGTGCCTGGAATGTGGATGAGGTATCCTCTGCCGTGGAGATTGCTTCCAGACCTGCGTTTCTAAGATTAGCAAGGGCTCTGCTTTCAGTTATCCTGCGTAATGGCATCACGTCAACGGGGCATGTTAGTTTAATATAAATTGTACGTGATAGCTTTGCATTTCTGTTCAAAAAAAAGACCCTTTTTCCTGGCCAAAAAGCAAAGCACTGTTAAAACTTGGAAAGCATTTAAAATTCAGTTTTATTGTGGGGAAAGATGCAGGTTTTTACAGTTTTGCAGAATAAGAAATTCCACCCAGAGCTGGACCCAGGGCAGTTCATCTTCTCCAACATTACCCTGCTGTGACTTGTGGACTCTGGCTTGGAGAAGTAACCTCACGTTTGGACACGATCTTGGTGAAAACAACAGTCTTGATATGGGCTCAGTTGTGTAAATACTTTGTAGGACCTTTGTAGGGTCACATTTAATGCTTATTATAACAAGTGGAAATATTCTGAGCAATGTCAGTGATTTTTCGTTATCCTCTGAAACTAGCACTAGTTTGGGATGTCCCTGAGCGAGTTATATCTACAGCACAGACACCTGCATTTCAACGAGCTGCCTCGACCATTCTAGCCAGTGGAGAGAAATAGGTATCTATTGGATGTCATTCATCCTATTTTAGTGCAGATGTCTGAAAGGAGCCATGTGAATCCAAATGTGCAGCAGATGGCTCTGAAATGTTTGATATTCTGGCTGTTCCACATTAAAAATCAGAGAGCGCTTTAGTCTATTTTTAACAAATCAGTGTAACGGGACAAAATCCTTCGATAACTCAATGCATAACAATCATCCCACAATCTTTTTCAATCAAAACTGCGGTTGGCACAAAACATCCACATTCTTAGCTCACTTACTAAATACGTGTTATAAACTCAATGCTACAATTACATGGAGACCCCACCATCTCTCCCCTCACAGCCGTGTTGAATAGTACAGCAGCTTTGGTTAACACTTGCTGGTGAGAGTCCCTTCCCCATAAACCTGGTTGCCCGCTTTGCAGCAGCTCCGCAGTTGCCAGCTTTGGGGACTCCTGACACCACTTCGGGATGTTTGGCACGGCAAGCTGGCTCTGTTGTAATATTGCTCTTCCCTGGGTGACACTCCGCCAAGAATTTTACAAATCTCTGAAACAATTAAGGTATCTTTAAGGTAAGAGTAAAATGAGCATCACTTATTGAGATGCAAAATAAGAAATCAGTTATTAGATTTAGAGTGAGGTATCAAAAGATAAACAACAATATAGCTCATAGTTACCTCTGCCCTGGCAATGGGATATCTGAAAATTAGGTGGTGAATGTATTACAGACGGAGAAGGTCCTGGTCAGCTGGCCTGATCCAGGCTTACAATCCGTTAGCACAAAAACCCAAGCATGTTGGTTGGTGGGCAAAAAGTGGAATCAGACTTCACAGCATCTGTGCTACTTTAAAACTTCAGGATTTGGGGGGGTTTTGACTCCGTTGTACTTCCACTGCCTCCAGATGACTTGCTTTTGGTTCATACTTTATTAATGAAATCCCGTTCACCTGTGTTTGCTGGAGACACGCAAAGGGGTACCCGTGGCGAGTGGCCTTTGGGAAGCTGGATCTTCGTGTAGGTGCCCGTGTAGAGAGGACAACGGCACCTGGAGCAGGATGAAGCACCCAATTCATCTTACACAAGTGCCAACAAAATGTCTGTATTTTGCCTCACTATCAGGGACACAAGTAGGTGGTTGATTCTTCTTGTTTTCTTCCAAATGGGGGTTGAATGTTTTCCTGTGATTTCCTGGGGAGTGGAAAAGGAAAGTACTTGGCAGTATAAGCCAGCTGCGTTGACTAGACAGGGAAATGTTGTATTTGGAAAGAAATTATAGTTTACTCATTTGATATTTTTGACATAGGACTTCTTTGCGGTTGGGCTTTGCGAGTTTTTCTCTTCTGTTTTTGTATTGTGCTCAACAAATTAAAGACCTCTCGTCATCGGCCTCAGGCATTAACAGATTATCTGTACGACAGCAGCCTGCACATTCAGCCCGCCAGCTCATTGCCTGTGCCCATGCGTGCGGAGGTGACGCTTGTGGGAAGACGGCTGAGTCACCTCTGTTATCCCTGGTGCTTAAAGCATCTTTGCCTGCTGGGTCATCTGGAGCCTTTGGGGATCGGCTGGGTTACCTCTGCTTGGCCACTTTGGTCACCAGGAATATATAAGGGTATATGTCATATATTACATATATATAACAATTAAATATAA
>NW_010539429.1:0-1135 GCF_000687285.1 Phaethon lepturus | reverse complement strand
CCGCGGGACACGGCGCAGCAAGGGACCCTCTGCTCTGCAGCCGGGCGGGCTCTGCCCCGCAGCGTCTTCCGGCCGCGCAGCCAGCGCTCTGCTGAGCCTGCCCACCAGGCAGCGGTTTTCCCAAATACGTGGGTCCCGAATCCCTGGCATACCTCAGTATCATTAACGTCCTCCAAATGACGTTGTCAGCTGGGAATATGACGGTTTTGTTTGACAGTGTGGCATCTTATTTTTAGGAGAGTCTAAGGACTGAAAGAAACCAGGAGAGAAAAAGCAGCATTTTTCTTCGTGTAGAAGCCAGCACTTTGCAATCAGGCACCGACTCCACCTGACTCACGCCGTTTGGGAAGGCACGCACGCACGCTCCCCCGCTCCCCGCTCCTTCACAGGGAAAGCGAAGCCCCGGGGGAAGCAGCTAAATAAATTCAGAGAGGGGTGTAAAAGCACCTTTTGCTCCCCTCAAGTCTTTCTGAAGGAACTTCATAAGCACAGCAGAGGGGAAAAAAAAAAAAACCCAACCTCACTCAGTTTCTCAGTTTTAAGGATATTTAAAGCCTGTTGTTCCTAGTGGATCATCATACTTTAAAATAAACCAGATGAGATGCGTTCAGCAGAGCTGAGTCCCGTAACACCAAGAGCTTTTAGAGCTGGCCTCAGAGCACACCCATTAAAACTGCATCGAATAATCATCATCAGTTTGGTTGGGGGTAGAGCTCTAACCTCAGACTGCATAATCCGGGGGAAAATTCAAAAATCTAGCTGCAGCTTCTTACTTGTTAAGGGTATTTTAACAGTCTGTTCTACTGCCTCGCATGCTCCCGCTTGCGTTTCCTGGATCCTGATGAGCCTGAATCTGCACGGGCAGAGCTCAGCTGCTTTGCCCCTTGCTCCTCACGTGCGTATTGTTATGTTGATGACATCCAAACTGGACAAAAAGAGGACTTGATGCCATCAGGGACACTTCATTATAAATTCCAGCTGGGCTTTCTCATTCCACTAGTCCAGGCCCACGTCAGGAGCTTTTGCCTCACCTACGACAAGTCTGACCCCACGGCGTCCCCACGGTGGGACAGGAGAGCCCCATGGCGCTGGGACGCGGCACGCGGCACAGCACCGCACGAGCTCCCCCGGCGGG
>NW_010539428.1:0-1564 GCF_000687285.1 Phaethon lepturus | reverse complement strand
GCCCTGGCTTGCAGCGTGTCGGAGGGGACCACCCTGAGGAAGTACTTGTATAGCGTTTTGTCGCTCAGGTCGATGCTGGTGGCGGAGTAAGCGATCTGGGGGATGTCGAAGAGCTGGAGCAGATTTTGGACTTGGATAGCCACTGAGCTGGAGCCGGGGCCGATGACCCCCGCGATGGGCTTTTTCACTCTGGTCTGGGGCTGGGGCTGCGAGTCGGAAACGCACCGGGTGCCTCCGTCCCTGTCGTCCCGGATGGAGATGAGGGAGTCCCGTATGAACTCGATGCTCTGCTCCAGGGCCACCGAGGAGTGCCAGCAGGAGTCTCGGATCTCGCTGCCCAGGGTGATATTAGGGAGCAGGACTGGGTCGGCGTTAATTTTATCCAGAGTGTGAAACATGGCTTCGACCCTCTGGATGCCGTATTGCTCCCGGATTTCCCCGCACTTCCTCTCGGGCACCTTCTCCGCCGGCGGCTGGTGATGGACCGAGAAGAGGGCCCCGATGATGACATCCCCGTCCATCCGAGCCACCGAGCGCTGCGAGGAGGCTGCGGAGAGAAGCACCTTCCGCCCGGCGCCCCTGGGCAGGACGTCCATCTCCAGGAGCAGCGCAGGGAAAAAGACCAGCAGCACGCCAATCATTTTGTTGCACGATGTCATCCAGACCCAGGTCACCAACTTCATGGGTTCCTCTTGCCTGCACATGGTTTAAGGACATGTAGGAAATGGCATCCGCACCCCCCCCGCCAGCTCCCAAGACGCTCCAAATAGCATTACAGCGAAGTCTCACAGCACAGCTCGCGAAGGTGCCAAGGCAGCCGTCATCCTAGTGACTTTTAACCTGGTGGCATAGAAATAGGGGATAAAACACGCTGATCGGGAAATCGATGTCAAACCACAGCTCGATAAAGCAACCCCGGCACGGTTCGAAGAGGTTACAGCTTTCGCAAACGCCCGGGTCGATTTACTTCGGTAAAGGCTCTCGAAAGGAAGTTTCAAGGGGGATTAAAATGTGTCTTTATTTGCCTTGACATACGATCACGCATACTGGCATATGTTAAGTTTATAACGATCCTTTGCGTGTCCACTTTTCAAGCCAAGGCGGCTGTTTCCCGCACCTTCAGCCGCCCACACCCTCCCCTCCGCCCCCAGGAAGTTTGGGAAGTTTCAGGAGGTAGCTAGCTCCTGGGCCCCTGGGACCAGCGGCCCAGCCTGGAAGCAGCGGCCCCGGCCCTGCAGGCGGGGTGACAAGTGTCCTCTCGCGTTCTGACGACCCGAAGGCGTCTTTCCCCGCTCAGGAATCTCCTTTCCCAGCACAGGAAGGGGTGCAAAGAGAGAGCGAGCGATCTGCCCTGCCACCGACGGGAATGTCATTTAAAGGTCAGAGAAGGGAGGGAGAAAGGAACCAATTTAGAGTTTAGATTAAATTTTCCGTGTGCAGGGGGCAAAACTGTAATTCAGCCGGGGACACACACATATGCAAGCGGGGGGAGGGGGGAGAAGAATACATGCTAGTTACTACGGCAACCGCGGGCAAAGTCCTGCTGCGCTGCTTTACCGGCACG
>NW_010539427.1:370-1159 GCF_000687285.1 Phaethon lepturus | reverse complement strand
ACCGCAAAGCTAAAACCAGGCGCCGGTCGTGGGGACCGGCTAAGGGCGCCCAAGCAACGACCCTGCCTCGGGGAGGAGTTTTCAGCGTGGGAACTTGAGCCCAGAAGACACTTTCTGGTTCATCCACTCTTTTGTGCACCTCTAACTCTTCCCCAGAAGGAGACGGGGTCTCTCGCTGGTCTCTGGGGTGGAGATGCCCTGCAAAGCACGGCTCCGAGCATCCCGGGGCACCGCTGCCCGCAGTGGTGCTGCAGCCGCAGCCTTCCCGCTCCTGCGGAAGAGCTGGGAGCACTGGGATTCCCGGGGACAAAGGACCAGTAAGCATGGCCCGATCTCTCCCATGCTTGCAGAGATGCTTGGGCTCCTTGGGGACAATTAGCTCCCAGTTTGCAGATCCCGTTTTAACTATGGCACATGTTCACAATTTAAGGTCTTTACAATGGTGCTTGGTTAACACCGGAGCCTACTCCCTGCTGCCCGTACCTTTTGTTTGGGTGCTTTACTACTCCCATGTGCCCCTCTGCCCACCGAAATTCATGACAGCTTTCACACAGCAGTAGAAAGCTCGTAATTACAGCGATGTCTGGTAGTGCCATTGGAGCTAAAGGGCCTGCTGGCACTTTCTTTTAACAGGAATCCAGCTCCCAGCTGGAATGAAATTTGCCCTGCTGATGGGGTCTTTTTATTAGTTTGTTTGAGCCCTTATTAAAAAAATACTCTAGTTTTTGGCAGCAACGGTCTGGTATACTCCACCTTCGAGTCTCCTGTGCTCAGATTCAGAGTTTTCAA
>NW_010539427.1:0-346 GCF_000687285.1 Phaethon lepturus | reverse complement strand
GTTCAGCAGCGCCCGAGCACTTCACCCCAGCCAGAGAGTGTTGCCCTTGGGCTGTTGCTGCCCGGGACAGTGATACCGTTTGTTTGTTTTTTATAAGAGAGGTTTATTTTTAATTATTCCAAGTCACCCAGGCAAACGTGCAAGAAATCAGGTATAACCCAATAAAAGCCGTGCTGTTTAGGTGCGTGGTGATCTACAGACCTCGCTATCCGCCGCAGCTTTTTTTCCTTTAACTCCATTCGTGTTTCTTAAAAGGAGGTAGTTACCCTCCTGCAGTGAAACGTCACGTTGGAGAGGCAACGGCGCGGGGACCAGCATCCCCCAGTGCTGCTGCCCGCAGCAGGGA
>NW_010539426.1:12550-26677 GCF_000687285.1 Phaethon lepturus | reverse complement strand
TATATATAAAAAATACGCAGGTGATTGCTTGTCAGCTTAATGCTTGCTGATGAAGGGAATACTCCAGCACTACAAAGGCTTCTTATCTGGAGTATTTGCAATGAGCAGTAAAATGCATAACTGAAAGTGAGGACAGGAAGGGGAAAGGAAAAGACCTACAGGTCAGTGAGCATTTGGGTCTTGTGCTAATTAAATGGAGGACTCCGTCAGCCCCTCACAGAGGAGTCTGCCTGCATCTTCGAGGTGAAGCACAAGATTATAAAATAAAAAGGAAAAATTTTAAAGAATTGCTGTTGCTCCACACAGGAGCATGATGGGTCAAAAAGATTAAAGAAACTCAAGAGCAGGGAGAGTGTATGAGGAGGCTTTAAGCAAGAGGGTGGGAAAACTGAAAGGGTGACACTGAGAAGGGATCTGGAAAAGTCTGAGGATTGTGTTGAAATCCTGGGTACGCAGATTTCTGCACATCGTTCCTCATGCTGCAGCAGGGAGTACCCAGCACTCCTCTAACGCCATCAACCTTTTTCTCTTGACAGTCTAACAAAGTGCCAGTTGTGCAGCACCCACACCATGTACACCCTCTTACACCGCTTATCACGTACAGCAATGAGCACTTCACACCAGGAAACCCTCCTCCACACTTACCAGCCGACGTAGATCCCAAAACAGGTAGGTGGGAAGTAGTTTTGGGTTTTTTTGAGAATGGGTGGATCTTTCTATTTTGCATATTAGGGGGAAGGAGTGCGGGAGGAAGGATTTCCCATGCTAGAACACCAAAGGGGGCATGTAAAATGTCAAACGCATGCAAGAACACGGACAAAATAGTTTCCTTTTGAGCCAGTTAGGCTTCAGAAGGAAACCTACTGGGTGAATTTTCATAAAGCTTCTACAGGGTGACACCAGAGTTGCATGTGTGGGGTCGTTAGCAGTTGTGTTTCTTTGCAAGCATGATACCCCACCTGATAGCTTGATCTACCAAGTGCTTGGTTTGCATGCATGACCCAGAGAGTTAAACATGTACATTCTGTGATCTGCACTTACAAAATTGCAGCTGGAATTTTAAAGGTGGTGGGTCATGACCGGTTTCAAAATGAATCTCTTTTAATTCCCCAAATCCCATTGTTTCTGTGTCAGGAGTTCAGCCATTTTTCTCCTATAATGTTGAATTTTCATCCACTCTAACTACTTAGCTCCAGCTCTATACTTGCAACTCTTTTCCCCAATGTAAGTCTACCCAACTCTCAGTTCAGCCTGAAGGGCAGTCTTCTTGAATATAGAGCACCATGTAAAACCCTGACTAGATTTATTGGTGTTAACAGAGTAGAATTTACATGTTATTCTAACTTTTTAAGAGTCCCTGTTTAACCTGAGGGCCCAGAGAAGTCAAACAGTGTCAATCTTCTTTCTTCGGGCTGCACTGAGTTCCTAGTGGCAGTGGTTTTGTTTTTGTTAATCCAAATCCCAGCTAGTTAATTGGAAAGTACATCAGAAACTGAATTCATGTCAAAGGAATCACTCTGTGTCGGCCCTAACGTATGCCGATAATTTATCTGAAATTCAGCCCTTCAGTGAGGCCGTGCATTAGCTATTTTTCAGTCCCTGTGCTTCAGTTGGGGCCCCCTTTTAATTGTGCTCAATGCTGACTTCACATGGCTTAAAAGGAATCCATCTTGCCATCCCTGGGTATTGCAAGTGAATGGCGTAGTCAACCTCTCATTTAAATAATGGTAGTACAGGGAATAGCTTTTAAATGGTTATCGTAAAACATATGATTAACGTCTGTAGACTGTTTACTTTTCTTCTGTGAACATTCTTTCAAGTGTGCAAATAGCTCGCCGGATGGTTAAAGCCCAGTTAATCTGTTTGGGTTTTGTAATGGAGAAAAAGCAATGTCTGCATGAAAATGTCACACAAGGAGATTTAATTTAGAGATTAAAAGCTTCCTGAGTGACTTAAAAAAATAGTTTTTAGCCATGAGTACAGTACCCCTTCCTTTTAATGCTCTCCGTTTTAATTTTGCTTCTGCTGTGTAATTGTACTCTGGCTTGTTAACTGAAAGACCCGATCTTGTAAGCCTTACTCCTTTGAGTAATTCCTACTTGCTCTTAAGGTATAGAGTGCTAAGATTTAAGGCTTGTGTCTGGTGCTGGTTTCTGCTCTCAGAGCTGGAACTGCACTGGTTTCAGAGAGGACCGATGGGCTCTCTGTCCTCCCCTGCACACCTTCAACATCTGCCTCCCGTTTTACCAGACATTTTCAGGGGCTCTCACCTCCACTCCTAGGTTTTGGGAAAGATTTCCTAGGTTTGCTCAAAAGTAAACATCATTTGCAATTATATTTACTTTGTAACTTGTTTTGGAGGTTACTTTGGAATAACGCCATGCTATTGAGTACCTAGTCAACATATGGGTAAGGACCATGCTCTTTCCATGATTTTCAGGCTAAAATAACCATGAAGTTGATACAGGGACCACCTTTCTGTTGAGCGTTTAAGGCAGCACCTAGCATGGCATCAGACCAAAACTATAGCTGAGCCTCCTAAATTCTCATCCTAAATAACAAAATAATTATCTCTGATTGGAGAGGTGACTGAGGGAATGGATCACATCAGTTTTTCTCATTGAATCTCATTTAACAAGATGCCAAGAGGCTCACTTTATAAAATAAGACTGTGAAACAGCCTTTGGAAACCCAAAGTGAAGCCATGAGTACTGTAATAAAAAGTAACAGGTAGCAATTTAAACACATATGTGCTTTTTCCTTCTGTTTTATTTATTTCCATGTCTCAATACTAACGCTGTTTTATGTTCCTCTTCCATAGGAATTCCAAGGCCTCCACATCCTCCAGATATATCTCCTTATTATCCGTTATCACCAGGCACTGTAGGACAAATCCCCCATCCGCTAGGATGGTTAGTACCACAGTAAGGAGTTCCATTTTTTTAATTTCCTTTTTCTTTTTTGATGTGTAGAATTTATGTTAAGAAATGTGTGCATGTGTGTGTGTGCATTGAGATAAGTCTGTTTGCCAACTGCCACTTCATTGAGCGGTTATGAATTTACCTACCTCATGAAGATTAATTAAAACTTATGCCAGGTCATGTCATCTTAAACAAACATGGACAGTTGGGCACAGCATTTTATGTCATCTCAACCAGCTGCTGGCTTGTGAAGCATAATTTTTACACCTTTCTGCAGAAGTGTGCTTTTCTTTTCCCTTACTGTACCACGTGAATTTTTCTCAGATTCGGTTTTCTGAAGGCTCAGGTTGGTTCTCGTGGACTTTTTTTTAACAGGGCCATCCTCACTATAAATGTGCAATTTTAAATTTCATTAGCCTTCCCTGTTGAAACTCATTTGGTTTTTCTTGTGATACAGTAGAGCTTTACATCAGCCAGTGAGCAGCATTCCTGGTTGAGACGTGGCTGGGCAGTTGGCATCTGAGGAATGGAATTTTCTTGCAAACAAGGAAGAGGAATTAGTTTACTTTAAAACTGGCTAAGAAAAAAGCCATGGAAAGTTAGCTTGGGGTTTTGTTTTCTTTTCAGCTCCTCATATCCCACTTGCAGAGCCTTGTTGGGTATGAGGTTCCCTCTAGTAACTGAGTCCTTATTTTCTTTTTTTTTTTTCTTATGTGGCCATCTCTGCAATGGGTTTCCAATGCACTTAAGCACTGCCTAGGCCTTTTGTACAGTGTATTTGATGTAAATACTTATAAAACGCATTTGTATTGCTGGATACAACAGTTCTCCGCATTATAAATCAAGATTATTACCCTATTTTTCTCACATAACAGGCCTCATCAATATTAGAGAGATCATATTTTTTTAGAAATTAGTTGCCCAAAGCTAGAAATAGCTTCTTTCTGCCAGCGGTTTTTCGGTCAGCTGTGCCAAAACACCTCTCCACAAGTTTGCCCTCTCTAAGGAAGTGGAGTTCACACCCTGTAGGAGGGCAGGGCAGAGCACGGGGTCCCCCTGCGCATCGAGGTCTCAGGCAGGGAGAGGTGTGAAAGGCTTTGGGGGCCTTTCTCAGACACAGAGGTGTGGATGCAGGAGAGCTAGAGTTCAGACCTTGTCCTCAGCAGCCCACTTCAGACCACTTTGCAGGCTGCCATTCCTTGCAGGGTGGTCGTGCAACGTGCTGGGGTAGAGCCTCTCCCACTCTGAGGGTGAACCATGTCCAGAAGAGCACAGCACGAGCAGAACAAAAACCCAGAGCATTGCTTCCTGAAGTCTTAAATTCCTCCTCATTTGTGGTGATTTACTTTTTACATAGGGCACCCCGAATGCAAGTAGAATGCACGTTGGCTCCTTTTCTTCTTCTTTCTTGCTTGCAGGGCCTTGCTTCAGTACAGCCAGCTCACACTCCTCGGTTGCAAGTGCTTAGCTGAAGTTTGCAAAGTAACAGCCTCAGCATTTAAAACAAATATGCTCAACTAATGCCAAAAGTCAGTAATGTTAAAGACATGAGAGCTTAGGGAAGAAATTCTTTGCTGTCGTTGACCTGTGCCTCATTGCACATCTGTGTCTCAGAGCCTCACATCTTTATGAGTGCAGGTTTGTCCTCCTTGAGACCCATGCCGTGGCTGCCAAACCATGCAAATGTTGCCACATGTGGCCAGTTTCATCAGGGAGATGCTAATGGCCTCTGTCACCCGAAGACTCTGTCATCACTGCTGGTTTATAACAAGCCAACACCCATGGTGTACTTATCTACCCACAGCTCTTACACCTTCTCTGAGCGGTTGTTGTTGAGGGATGACACCATCACACTTGCTTTTGCTCTAGGAGAGTAGCACGGCCAACTTTGCAGAAGCAACCCAAGGTTTTTATTTCCCCTCTCATTGCCACTTGTGCTTCACCATCAACTTTCCAACCCATCTATCCTCAACTGCCCTGGATGTCTCCAGCATAGTACCCCCCCAAAAAAAGCGTACTGCCCGGTCAGATGATATATTTGAAGGACAGATGAAAAGAACTAGCCAGCACAGACAAACCTCAATCAGAAAAAGTTGTGTGTCTTTCATGAGGATGCTGTTTTGCATGTTGCTGTATTTTTTAATTATTGTAATGAGGTGTGATTGTCTATTGGTTACCCACAATACTTCTTGGGGACTCTCCCCCGGTAACTCTTGTCAACACTTGTTAATCTGACAAAAGGCTACAAATTAAGCTCTGTTAATTTAATGTTTTCTCACCGAGATCTAAATACCGAAAGAGGCCCAAAGCGCAACTGAAGTCCTTTGATTCACTGTACTTTATTTTGGTATAAATTTACATTCATTATTGTTTTCCTTTGGATGTGTAGCCCTCAATTAGTGTGATGGCTCCATTAAAGCAAGCGAGACTTCGCCTTTAATTATTACAACAAAACACCTAGTTTCAGCTTGGGGAGAGGGTCTCTATTGACATAAGCAGAGGTTATAAAATTTAATTAGCCATTCCTATCAGATTTATGGCATTCAAATTGTTCTGTGTTTCTTTCCTTTGATCCTTGCTGTACAATCCCCAAGATTTTTGTTCTGATCAAATGAGAATAAAGCTTACTGTGCAAAGAGAAGTTTTTTGTTGTGGTTTTTTTTTTTTTTAAACTTTCCCTTCTTTTTTGCCAGGCAAGGTCAGCCAGTGTACCCAATCACAACAGGGGGTTTCCGCCACCCTTACCCAACAGCTCTGACCGTCAATGCTTCCATGTCAAGGTGAGTTCAAAAGCTGAGATCCTGAATCAAGAGCAAATGTAACTCCTCCTGCCTCCCTCTCTAGAGGAGGGCATTTCATCTAGGAAATGTATTTCTGAAAGCACTTCAGTTAAACAGTCATCATTAGTTTTTCAGTGGGACAGAGGAGAAGAGGATGAGGGGTACCTTCAGTGGGACAGAGGAGAAGAGGGTGTCCTAGTGCTGCCATGGGGCTTTAAGAATTTCTTTCTGAGGGAGAAGTGCAGGAGTGGGAAGTTGTCTTTAAAAGCCAAGATAAATGAAAAATCTGGGAGAATGTGATGTTGAAAAAGCAAGGAGGGGAAGTCACAGTACCTTTTGCTTTCTCGGTGGCTGTCACCCAGAGCGGCGCTCTGTGTGCGAGAGGGGAGTCTCGGGAGGGAAGAGGGCTGCTCTTCAAGCAGAGTTGGGAGGAAGGTTATTGCACTATGTTTTCCTCTACCAAAGCTCCAAACACTGATAGTCAACATAAAAGGGCCTGCCTGACCCTCTAAAGCTTTAGAAGTATATATTTCTCCCCCTCCCTACCTCCAATTAATTCCATCTAATTTTCCAGGGGCTGCTAGTTTTATTTACAAACTGGTTGGCAGCACTATGTTTAAGTAATCACTAATTGCTCCTAATGATAGTTTTATTTTCTGTTCATCTGATTTTCAGTCTGGTTAATTAAATCGGTGGAGGTTTAGACTTTCCTGATGGGCTGAAACAGCTAATCCATTTTGATGATGGCACATAATTAAATTAGCATGCATTACATAGCAAGGTTCCACGACTCTTCCCTGCTCTGTCCCTTTTTCTCCATCTCTGCTGTTTAATATGTGAAAGTCGGTGTATAGAGGATTTCAGGAGGAAAAGATTGAGGGGTTGGGGAGAAACACACCTCACTGAGAAATGAAAACCTGTAACTGTAGCTCATGCGTGAATGGGTAGGGAAATGGTGTGTTGTGTGCTTTAGATAAGAAGAGTAAAAGCAAAAAATTGTAATTTGCCCATGTTGCTCCAGCAAATAGAGACACAACTGGAAAATCAACTTTAAAAAAACATTAATAGACCCTGCACGGGGGAGAAAAAATCCTGGGTTGGGGAGAGAGAGCTGTGAATTTAAACAATGGTTCCCTCCCTCCATTTAATCTTTTTTAATATCTATAAAAGACTTGCAGGCATGGTGAGAGGCAAAGTAGAGCTTGATTTAGTTTAATTATTATTAGAGAGGCTAGTCATTTGAGGGGGGGGGGGGGAGATGTGGGAGGGGGGAGGCTATATTCCCAAGATAGGGTTTATGAAAGGTATCTAGTTAAAAAGAGTACACAGCAAATTAAATACATTATTGTGGTAATGGGACGACAGAAGTAGAGGTCTATTATACTTATGGCAGTTATAGGAAATGTAGGCTTCTTGCCCTGTTCTAGCACATCCTTTGATATTCATTCCATTCAGCAGCAGGGCCAGGACTTCTCAGAATTAAGTGATGGGTCATTATACTTTAAACACCATGGAGAAGCCTAGATTGGCAATTAAACAGCACTTGCTGACACTCGCTTGTGCCACCCTGTGACCCCCTTTAGATTGAGTTGTTGGAGCTCGGGGCCCTCAGCCTGCTAAATTGGTAGCAGGCACTTCTCCTGACGAGGGCTGGCTCTGAAATCTGCCGGCTTCAAAGGGAGCAAGATCATGTATAAACCATAATGTGGGTGCACCGTGGCTCAAAAAATAAGGCAGGAATAGATGAAATGTTACAAGTGCAAGGGGAAAATGAGAGAATAATGACAAATCTAATGCAACTCAAAGCAGAATTGTTGCACAGAAAAATGCATCCCACTGCTTGTGCATAAAATCAAGGCAGGCAGATGACATCCAGTTAACAGAAACATGTCAACAGTGAAGTAAAGTGAGAGTGAGTAAGAGAGAAGCCCCTGAGACAGCCAGGAACAAAAAATTAGTTGTCCTTAACAAGTTAAGACTCATCATTATATTCTGGCTTGGAGCCATAAAAGGAGACAGTGGTGTATAATGAGCTGCTTAGAATTTTTAGGGTGTTTATTGCAATTCATGGAATACTTGTCTAGAGAAAAAAATATGGGGGGATGTCTTCGGCAAAGGTGAGGGGTGTGCATATACGCACACAGTCTTTCTTTTTGTCTCTGACATAAGCCTGTACATGCACACATGCTTAGGCGCACACGCAGAGCGATGAATAGATTGAAGATGTTTATCCTTTGTTTCAGCCCAGAAACTTCTCTCCTGGTTTCCCATACATGGGAACACCCTCTGGGCAGACTGTGCTCTGATACGTGGTTCGACACATGTTTTCTCATGCCTGCCATATCAGCTGGAGTGCCTGAGCTCAGCCGTGGGACAGCCCTTGCACTGAGTAGCCAGCGTGGTTGGGAGATGGGGCTGGCGTGCCCTGGGATGCCCACGCTTGCCTGCAGATGTGCCGTTCATGGCTGGCCTCCGGGCAGCAGCCCTGCAGGGCCCTGGTACAAGCCTTGGGGTCGCTGTGTTGGCTCTGCCCGAATGTTGAAGACAGGGCAGACCCCAGTATCACCCCTCCATCCAAGTTTTTCCAGAGCCTTCCTTTAAAAGTAGTTGCTGCCTTTGCCTGCGTTATGGTGCAGACCTTTGGAGCATATAATGCTTCCCAACCCTGAATATTCCCTGAGCTTAGTAATTACACTTCATTAGTTAGAGTGTGCTTATGAATAGTTTATAAAAGGTTAATGGGTTACTAATAGCGATTTTCCTAAATGGTTTAGACTATTAAGGTAGTGTCTTCAGGTTGTTTTAACCATTTACAACTCCTTTCTCTGCTTGTAGCATCGCCCCACTCACTTTGTATGTATGCAACATGCTTATAAGATCTCTTGATCTTTCATTACTCCTCTATAATATGCCCTTAGCGTAAATTGAGACAGGGTTAGCTGACTGATGGGCAAACAGTGGACCCACTATTAAAAAACAACTGCTGTGAGAGGAAATCAGGAAATAATTTAGCAGAATTACACCAGACAAACACTGCGCAGCAGTTAAGTGGTGGCAGTGGAAAATACCTTCTGTAATTGAAATTTCAGGGGAAATTCACTTTTGCTGAATGTAATTACTGAAGTTGGAGTGTAGCCAGGAACTTAAAAATTAACACTCTTCCCCCACTTGTATTGCCATGTGAGTGGATGTCTGCATGGAAATAAGTAGGCACTCAGACTTTGGGCTGAACCCTCACCCGTCTCACTGAAGTCCATGGGATTGTGAGAGCAACTTTGGGTTCTGGAGCATGTTTTTATAGCTTCAAACGTAGGAAGGCGTACATAAATCCAATAGGCAGCCTTGTGTCTTGGAGAGAGAGATTCAGTCTGAAATAATGAGTGGTCATTGGTAGTGAACACACAACTTGGGGAGACTGCCACCCCGAAAACAACTACAGAGCTGCAGCTACCTGTTGATGAAGGCTGCCATGTCTCTGAAGCTTAGAGCTCAGTGGGTAAAATCTCAGCCCAGCTGAAGTTAGTGGAGGCTTCACCATCCTCCAGGCTTTCACATAACATGCATATGTAGGCTTCTTCTCCCCTGCTACTCGTCCTTCCGATCTGGTCACCCTCCAATGTGCAAATACTTACTCTCTTTCTCCTGAACAGTAATTGGGAAAACATTTTTTCCATAATTAAGGGGGGGAAGTTACACTTTTTGCATATTTTATTCACCCTCCCCAGTTTTTTTATTAGCTGGAGGTACTTAAATCTTCATTTAAAAAAACCCTAATAAAATAACACCCTATCTTTTTTTGAATTTGTTTCCTTTGAACATCCTGACCATAAAACAGTCCATCATGTAGGCAGAGTTCATTTTGCAGTGTTTTATTTTTGACCAGATCCTCATTTGAGAAGCAAGTCTGTGACCCAGTTGTTATGGCCACATCATGGGATCCTCTTCAGAAGCTTAACAGACACCATCTTTTGTCTCCATTAACTCCAGCTGTAATCAGCCTTTTGTGATATTTGGGAGCCCTTCTCCAGTGATGAGTCTAACCTTATTCAGGTCTACTCTCATATCCTTCTGTCCTTGTGCTACCACTGCACTTGGCTCTTCTTCCTTGGTGGTATATGCCCGCTGCCCTTCCCACTGTGTCCTCATGTCAAACAAGTGCAGCTCTGCCTGCCCGCTCTCTTGAAGGTAGGCTTTTCATCTCCATCTTTATCCTTCATTGTCCCATTGTCACTGGCTCTCGTTCCAATTTGAACCCCAGCTAGCCCCAGCATCATAGTCCTCTCTTGAACCAGTACTGGGTCTTGCCTAGAATTCAATAGGACGTGTCAACCTTTTATCACTGTGCTTATACCACTTTCAGTGAGGTCAGGATTTTGCCATGGGTTTTATTTTTGTCCATCTTTGTAAGTTGTTTTTTTTAAAAAAAGCTCTTAGTGTTAGTTTTTATTGTTTGCATTGTACTATGGCTGAAGGCCCCAGGCACTGTGTGAATAAACTTTAAGTATGTCCAATCAAAATACATACACACAAAAATAAGGAGAGGAAGAATAGGAAAAAATGATACAAAGGCCCAGTTTGTCTTGCTGATGGTGAGGCAATTCTGTGACAGAAGTGGGACCAGGACGTTGGTCTCCTTTCAGCCTTGTCATTGTCTTCTACTCTGACCTACCACACACCAAAGCATTTCCCCAAACATGCATTTCTCACTCAGCTACTTTTGTCAGAGAATGGAGAAGGCTTTTTGACAATCCACTTGGAGATTTGTGTCCCTGAGTCTTTAGCAGAAGTAGGAATGGCCATTTTGCTGTGCATTCTCCCCTTCCCTTGCCAGCACACCCTCCTCCTTTCCTTCTCTCCATGCCTTTGTTTGTGAGGAGCTGCAGTTTGCTACAGTTTGAACAACTTCACATTCTCCCTGTCAGTCCTTGCTCTTCCCACCACTGCCTTCAAAGACAAAATACTTCCGTCTAATGATCCTGGGTACTAGCAGCTGATAGACAAAGATCCTCAGAGCTCATAGTGGACAGTACCTCTTGTTCATGAAAGTACTACAGTGTCATCGTGTGAATGTAGGGAATGTCTAGGCAGTTTGGGGGTGGGGGTTAAGCTCAGTAATGGAATTTATGAGGAGTAAAAAAAAAAGAAATCCCGTTATATTTCTGGTACTTGTACACAGTCTACTTATCCATTGTATGTCACCCCATTTTAAATCCTGTTTGATAGAAAAAATCATTACATATTGATGATAGAAGAAATAATTCTTCATCCCATTGCACGTTCCATATTCTTGGGGATATTTTATTTGGACCCAAGATGGTTCAAAATCTGGGATAAGTGTAGGATTTGCAGTGATAAAAACCTTGTCATTTGCCAGATCACTTTAGCTTTGGGATTTTGGGGGAAGTTTTTTCTGAGCTAGAATTCTAGGCTAGATTCCATTCCCTGGAAACCAGTTGACTTCAGGGGGGTGGGGGTTTTAAGGGAAAGGTAGTTTGTCATAGTGTGCTTCCCTTACTCACTGCAGAAACTTTTTGAGACTGTTGAGATATAACGATAAGAAGTCAATCCTGCCTTTGACACATTTGTTCATTTTGGTTAAAAAGTAAAAAGCCTGAATTGATTGTGCCATGTTTGTGCTGTGGCCCCGACCAAGCAATTAGATTCATGCAGAAGGATTACACATCCCTCTGAATCCAGTTGCAGGACCAGGGCCTGTCCATGTATATGACCATAAACCATAAAGCTGACAACATTGTTTCTCTTTAGAAAGGCTAGACTGTTATTTTGAATTAATTTAAGCCTTCCTAGGTTACCTTAATGGGTCAAAATTTACTTAATTCTACAGTCTTCCCACCTTCTGTTAAAGCAATGTGGCTCAGAGATTTATTAGACACAAATATTTTGGTTTGCTCCATCAACAAAATGTAGCTAATGAGGCATCTATAAGGATTATCAAAAATGCGTCTAGATTGTGTTGGCATTAATATTTTATCTTACTGTCAATATGCAATAAAAGATGTCATCCCAAATTCACCACATGATTCAGAACTATAAAAATTGATTCCTTGGTTGCCACAGATAATTTCTTAGCAAAGAAATGGACTGGTAGATTTTCTTTTCAGCAGGTAGCTGAAATTCCACTTTCATCCAAGTTCATCCGGTTGAATTTGCCTTTTGTTAAAGATGTTAAAAATCATGATGTCTCATGTCAGTAATGATAATGAAGGGGAAGATTGGCTTTAATGACATTAGAAGAGTCATTATGTTTAATTTATTGCTAATTAATGCTGCCAGCTTTCATATGCTTTGTCTAGCTGTCATGTACTTGTTATATGCCTTTTTTTTTTTAATATGTGTACACATCCCTCCCCATTCATTCATTTTTATTCTGACGATTTACACAGCTTTCTCTCCTCTAGGTTTCCTCCACACATGGTCCCGCCACACCATAGTTTACATACAACTGGAATCCCTCATCCGGCCATAGTCACACCAACAGTCAAACAGGAATCTTCCCAGAGCGACGTCGGCTCACTCCACAGCTCGTAAGTTGTTGCTTCCCGTGTCTTCTTTTTAGAACACCCAAAGCATCACCTGTGCATCTGTGGCTTTTAAAAAGGCTTAGATCTGTGCAAATGTTTTTGCTGTAAAATTTTTTTAATTGCTTTTTCTTTTGTGTTCTAATTGATTTGAACATGGTTTAACTACCAAAGTGTGTCAAAATAATGGTAACAGTCTTTCAGAGTCATTCTGTGACATAGACAACTAGTTATTAATTTCACCCATTTTAACAAGGAAGTGGTATTTTCTTGATCAAGATTCAAGCTTCCCAACTGGTTTCCACATTATTCAGTGACCAGTTTGAAGCCATGAGGTACCGGATACACAACAGGAGACAAGAAATTAGAGCACAAATGGCATGTTCAAAGCTGCAGAGAGATCTGGTATCAAGTTTAGGTTTCAACTGAGGAGAGCCCTGGTCTACCTCTGCCCCTAGTGCTTCTAGGCTTTCATTTCATGGGTGAAGCAGAAAGACAGCATTTTGGTTGTCTTTGATGATGGGGTGTAATTATTTCCTCTACCATCATGCTCATGAGCCCTCCCTGTGAACCCATTTTCCTGGATACCCATGTTCTTCCAGGATTCTTCTAGGGACTGAGAGGGTATGTGGTGATATTGCGTAAACATGAGATGGGTTTTCTTGTAATGCTCTTAAAACTGTTCTCATACAGCAGCCAGGGTGAAAGCTCTAGAGAACCTTTTGGTCCTCTTCCTAGAGATTTCTGAGGATTAATGCTAGAGAGATTGAGGGGATTAATATAATAAATTCACAAGGGTTCTCACTGTGAGGTTTCTGTCTGTTGCATCTTTACCCTTCAGAAAACATCAGGACTCCAAAAAAGAAGAAGAGAAAAAGAAGCCACACATAAAGAAACCTCTTAATGCATTTATGTTGTATATGAAGGAAATGAGAGCAAAAGTTGTAGCAGAATGCACATTGAAAGAGAGCGCAGCCATCAACCAAATCCTCGGTCGAAGGGTAGGTAAAAAGGGAGAAGCACAAGTAGGGACAGAAACTCGGTAGGATTCACACTTTATGAATCACTCTGCTTTCCTGATATTTTGGTAATGGATAAGAAAGTTACAAAACTGAAGGCCTTGGTTTGGTTTTTGGTTTTTGCAGACGCTTTTTGCCAGTGGGGTCATTCATGGGGAAGAGTTAATTAGCAGCAGTGTTATTTCAGTGTTATTACCATGACCAAGGTGGAAAAATACCAGATTTTTCGTGTGTCCTAAAATAGGCAGAAAAGGAAATGGGGAGGGGAAAAGCCTTTGGAAACAGTACCAGTATCAGCACCTGTGAGAGCTAGAAGAGGAGAGGGGATGCCAGTGGGGAAGGGAGATGGAGACCTTGTCTAAACCTGTAACTGAGATCTGGCTCGGGACAAGTGGTTCAGCTTCTCGACCCTCTCCCCCACTCTTTGTTGTTGTTTAATTTTCTTAATTCTCATCAGGAGACAAAAGGGCTGAGTGAACGCAAATGATTAGTTGTGACTCAGTTGAGTTAACGGGAGTTATAATCTGGAGTTATAAATAAAACATGAATGTCAGCATGCCAGATCATCTGTTTTTATCTCTTTTTTTATGAAAATCAACTTTATCTGTATTTATATATAAATAATATACTTTGCTGTTAATGCGCTTAAGAAAAAAACACACTTGTGCTTTTTATTTTGTCTTTTTCTCTTATCTCCACCTCAGTGGCATGCATTATCCAGAGAAGAACAAGCAAAATACTATGAACTAGCAAGAAAGGAACGACAGCTTCATATGCAGCTGTACCCGGGCTGGTCCGCACGGGATAACTATGTAGGTTCCTATGTAGGTGGAAATTTTTTTAGTAGTAGAGCTTGTAGAAATGTGTA
>NW_010539426.1:0-12519 GCF_000687285.1 Phaethon lepturus | reverse complement strand
CTACGACCACACATTGCACACAAGCACTACCTGGAAAGCGTGCCTCAGGATCCCAATCTGGTAACAACAACGGACGCTTCCCTCTGCAATACTAAAACTATTGGGGATAATTCCCAGCCCTCCACTTGGAAGAGGCTCCCTGGCTGGTACTAGTAAAAGGTTAGAATTGGGGCATGACAGTAGAGCTCTGTGAAGAAACTCTTGCCTTCACTTTCACCAGCGTTTGGCTTGCTGGTCATTTTAAATTTCATTTTTTAAAACAAAACTAAAAATTTCCCTAGTGTGGCTCCTCTCCTTTCCACCAAAAAGATGAATAATTAGTGTCTTGTGCTTATCTGTGTGAGAGTATAGTGGAAAGTGGAAGAATGACTTATCCTAGCTTCAGAGAAGGACTGGCAAAATCAAAAACGTGACTTGTTTGAAAGTCTTACTCTCAAGTGGGGTTAAATGAATTATTCCACGCTCTACTGTTGTGTATTTCGATTGTTTTGCTTTTTCATGGCCATGTTATTTCCCCACCCACCTCATTTTTTAAAAAGTGTTTTGGAGTTTGTGGTCGATTCGTGGAGTGTTTTTAAGCTTGATTCCCGCCTCCTCCTTTCAGAAAGCCTGTATTGTAGCTAAAAGTGGTAGAATTTTCTATCTGTTAAAAACAAGGCCAGCGTTGTAACCACTTACTAGTAGTGTATAACCCCTTCTTCCATGAAGGGTAAGCAGTGCAGCTGGCAGTAAGTGTTTGCAAGCCTAAACCCATAAATTCTTCAGATTTGTGGATTGGTGGGAACTCTAAAACTTCTTCAGTAGGATTACAGCAGCACCTTGATTTTTTTTTTTTTTTTTTAAATTTAAATAAAAATCACCTAAAATTTTCAAGGTCTCTAACTCTGGAATAAACCCTGCTCCCTACCTTCCAGGCAGACTTCCCTGCAGGTTTGGGGACCAGCAGCTGTTAAGATTGATCTCAGTTTTGTATAGTGTTACACATACTGTTTTTGTTGAAGTCTGTCTCTTCCATCATCATCATCACTGCCTATTGTACCCTAAACATCCTATTTTGCCATAAATCACATAAACTGTGTGCTTTTTATATGGCAACAATTACTTCTATGAAAATCTGCACTTTTACATCTATGGATGGGAAGAAGCCAATTCAGAGCCTGCAGGGAAGCCTAGAGCAGCAGCAGCAGCTCTCTGTGCTCTTCCACCGTTTCAGCAGCAGAGAATACACGTGCTCACTTATTTAGCAATATGTACTTAAGGAAATTTTTTCAAATCCTTCTGTTCTTTCCTGATCATCTTTTCCTTACATTGGGCTCTGCTCGCTCCCTCCTTTGTTCACCACTGCAGGTGTAGCTGTGCATGCCCTTCAGAGGAGACCTCGTTAAGCCGAATGAGACACTGCTTATTGTGGAGTGATTGGTTTTTGGTTTTTGCAGGCACTTTTTGCCAGTGGGGTCATTCATGGGGAAGAGGGGTCATTCATGGGGAAGAGGGAGGATTAATTAGCAGCAGTGTTATTTCAGTGTTATTTCCATGACCAAGATGGAAAAATCTCAGATTTTTCTTGTGTCCTAAAACAGGCAGAAAAGGAAATGTGGAGGGGAAAAGCCAATGTGAAAAGAACCACATTTTCCCTTTCTTTTCTGCATAGTCTGGCCTGAGACTGTCAGACCATAGGCTTGAGGTAGTTCCTCAGTGCTGTGCAGTATCGTCTTCTTGGGTGTTCAAAAGGGAGTATAGGCTTGACTGAGGTTTCGGAAATGCTCACTCTGCGTAGTGACTGTGCCACTGACAGATGGGCATGTACAAAGCCTTCAGTGTTTAGGACCTTTTACTTTTGTCCTCACCGTGTGAGCGCTGAGAAACCCTTTCTTCTCAGGCTAAAAAGGACAGGATGAGAAAGCCGGCGCTTTCCCAGCGGCTTGATGCTGTACCCCCAAGTGACCTTCAGGGGGAACCTTCCTGCTTGAGGAGAGCGCTGTACCTTTGCATCACACGACTGCATCATCCACAGGATTTATTTATTTCTCCTCTCCCAGTCCATTCAGGGCTCTCCAAGTTCCCCTCCTCCCTCGGCATTTCGTAGGGTCTTGAACCTTTCGCACGTCTAGAAGGGGAGCGCAATTGGGCTGCTTGAAATGGTTAAATCATTAGGCACTTTACATCAGGCACGAGGATGGGGCCAGCTCTAGCTGAGGTCTTCAGAAATAGGAGCAGTGCATTCAAGAAACACAGCTTTCAGCCTGCTCTTAAATAAGGGCAGAGGATTCAGGGAATCCCTTGTGGCTTGTTGGTGTCACAAGGCACATTTGCTCTTCCTGTGATCTAATGTAAGATGTTAAGTGGTGCTGAGTGCTGGACTCAAAAGTATGTGAGGGTCTAGTCACCTCGCCTGCAAGTTGTCTAGAAAATTAGTACCAAAGAACTCTGCAGTCTTGTCAAAACCCATCTTGGTTTGGCTCTGTAGAGGGAGCTGCCAAAAGGGTTAGGAAGTATTTACATACAACTTACTTGCAGCCTAAGAATTTGTATAGTATGATGCCGGAAAATGTTACAGGCCATCTGCTCGAGTCTTAGGAGCACAACCAGAGGCAAAGGCAAAATGATGTCTTGTGCAGAGCACTTTACAAACTGCTGCCGTAATTCTTTTCTTAACTCCATGTATTGATTTAGTACATAATCAAATATCTTCTCGTAGCACAGAAATTGAACAAGCAAGCCAGGTGATTCTTCTCCCTATTTCCTTTGAAAAGGGTGTAAAAGAAGTTAGTGGGACCTCTGTCAGTTCTTTGTTAGGAAGAGTTTTCAAAGCTTCTGTCGGAAAGGAACCAAAAGTGCCTGGTCCCTGGCTGACATTCCTGTCTATCAGCCATTGCTAATATAAACAGATTGCTCCCTAAAGGGGTTATGGTACTTCAATACCTGGCTTGAAGAGTTTGTAAAGAGCAGCTGATTCCTGACCTCTGTTCTGGCTGGCGCTTGTGTGAAGAAATTATAAGGTCTTGAATTGCCAAATGTACTGCAAAAAAAAAGCAAATTTGCCACAAGATGCAGTCTGTTAATTATGCAAGTGGCCTCCTTGAGATGAAAAGAAAATCAGACTTATGGTCAATTGTCTGGTTTCAGTTAAGTTGTTGTAAAGCTGGAAAAAATTCACTGTCTTTCACAGAGTTACTGTCAATCTAGATCAATATAGATGGGGCAGTCTGAGCCTCTTGTATCTTTATGTGATACGTGGACTTCAAGATAAGACCTTTTTCCCTATTGTATTCTCATGGAGCTTTAGGAGCAATGCTTGTCCATCTTGTCTGCCTGTCACATTAGACTGATGGCTGCTGTAGCAATTAAGATAGAGCAACAACTTTCCATATTCCCCAAGATGACCTCAGAGGTGTCAGAGATGATTTCTCAGCAGCATCCAGGCCACAGGATTATGTGCACGTTGTTTAAAAATCCTTCAAAATGGATGGTGCACACAGCTTTTTCCATCACCAGAAGGAAGGGTGGTGACTCTGCTTGTCACAGCCTGGACAGCAGGGTGGGAATGAGTACAGAAGCCCTGTGCCAGAAAGCCAGCTTTTGTGGAGGAAAAATACAACTACAACAAAACAAAATCCAACATAGATGTTGGGAATTTCTTCCTAATACATTCCAGGGAACATATCATAGTGGGCGTCCCAAATGTTGTAATGGATGTGCGAAGCTGAAGCCCATCTTAACCATTTAGTTGGGAGCCAGATCAACCTACTGAGAAAGTTGTCCACCATGTGGAAGAACCAGTTGGCTTCCCCACAGATATGTCCAGCCCTTCGAAAGTACTGTGGGATTCCTTCTTCCAAGAGATGTTTGTTCCATCTTGACCACAAAAGACTGCTGGTCTGGTGTCTTTTCACCAACTTCTATTACTACCACATCTTCAAAAGCTGGGATCTCTTGTGCCATTCACAGTTGACATTGCTGGCCTGAAGGTCATTGGCTTTTAGCATCTGGGGAGCTGTGAAAATGTAATGACTCTGTGCCCTTGCACTGCCCTTTTTGTGCTGCTCTGCAAACCACGTTGCTCAGTGTTAGAAGAGTTTTCTTAGAAAATAGCTTTTCTCTTTTGAGCCATGCATATTACTTTATAACTCTTCTCTTGGAAAACAATCGTTGGGTTTCTGCACAAGTTGGGCTTCTGGTTGTCCTCTCCAACACTGCTAGAGGGAAACGAAGGAAAGGCCTTTCTTCCTCCAGTCAGAAACCATAACAAACTGCATTATCTTGTGGGACAGTATTTGGGAAAGGGACACAGTTTAGCAAAATATTACTGGTTATTTTTCTTGTGATAGAGCAAAATGTGGAAATGGTCTTAGTTATACCTGGATTTTTTTTCTTGTCCTGGCTTTGCTTCCTAGGTTGTCGGTGTACTTATAAACCTGCAGGTTGGGATTTGCTCATTACTGTGGCTTCCTCGTCTGCTTTAGCAGTCAGGTTTGGGTGCTGAGGAAAATCCATGGCTCAATCTGACCTGACTCATGCACTCTCCCGCTTTCAATCTCCCTCTTCTTCCCCTCCCTGCCCCGCCAAAACATGATCACGGATGATTTTTAAACTTACAGATGCAGGAGTGTGCAAGTGTCAAATGTTTTTGTCTTCATGATGGTGTTACCTCAAAAGATGCATCTTGCAGGTTGTTCTGCCCCCTGCCCAGCTGCTTACAGCTTTGGGGGGTGTTAGCACTGGGGGGGCTGCAGCGAGGCTGTCCAAAAAGTCACGGATCGGGCAGGCAGAGCCATTCCCAGGGGCCCCCCAAGCCTCCCCACACCAAGGATGAGCCGGTGTCATGCTTTGGTGTCTTCCCTGGGGAGCTTCCCGCACCGGCCGCAGCCCCATCGCTCGGTGCTGTCTTGCAAGGACATGTGTTTTGGATTTTTTTAATCCTTCTCATTTGTATATGTTTCCTGCAGGGAAAGAAGAAGAAGAGGAAAAGGGATAAGCAGCCAGGAGAGACCAATGGTAAGTAAAAATAAGTCTAAATCTCTTGCTTAGTGGAAGTGTGGCAGTCCTGCTGTGATGCTCCTAGGTACGGGGGAGGTGGGTACGAGTCTCCTGGCCTCACAGGGAGCCAGTGCCTATACTAGACAGCCTTTTTTTTTAATGCACTCTAATTATTTACGCGTTACTGCCCTTCTAAAACTAGTAACCAAGCCATTGCATGTGAGAGCCTCTTATGACATTAGCTGAATTTGTACGTAGTAATTGCAAAGCCTTTAACTTCAGAGCCGTAGTTGTAATGCCTATGCCATCGTTTATAAAGTTGTCTGCTTATTTTGCACATATGTGTGTGCGTGTACGTACGTATGTATGTGTTTGGTATTAATTTGGGCTGTACCTGTATGTTCTGATGCATGCCTTACAGTGGTAAATCGCACCCATTTTAAATTAAGGAGGTTTGCCATTCTATAGAGGAAATTAGAAATACTGCATAGGCAATCTCATAGTCAATTTTGAAGAAGCCCTGACTTAGTTCTTTTGAAGCCTTTGTATAATTTGTTCTTTTTTTTCAGAACACAGCGAATGTTTCCTAAATCCTTGCCTTTCACTTCCTCCGATTACAGGTGCTAACGTCATTTTGAGTCATTTAAAATAGTTTATAAACTGCTTTTTAATTTTTTTTCCTGCCATTATAGATTTTAACATTAAGCACTTATGACATTAAGAAAAAAATACCATCCACACGTTTTGATAGTATTTATTATCTATATATCTTTATATCTATTATATGTTTGATAGTCTTTTTTAATTTTGTTTTTCGTTTTTGTAACAATTGCTATTAAAACAGTAATGCAGTAAAAATAACGCAAGAGTTGTACTAACTGTGCAAATTGAATATGCAGTATTTCTTTAAAGAGACTGATAAAGAATGGAAGCAAGTCAGTAATGAACCTCCTTAATCTAATGGCATTTTTCATGGCTCCCACTAAGTCTTCTCACATTAGCATGCATATGCATTTTTTTAATTATTATTTTAGTTTTGGATTTTTTTTTTCCTTTCTGCTCAAGCCTATTCATTGCAATTCACTAGCTGTACTAACTCAGCACCTTGCCATGCTTTACATTTTATTTTCTGGCTGATACTAACATGCTCATTCCGCAGTCTGCTTATTCTTCTCCATTCTTTTAAATATGAATTAATAAAAACAAATAAATTGAATGTTATTCCAAAAGCTGCATTATCCCAGGAGATACAATTTCCTTTTTTTTTTCTTTTTTTTTCTCTTATTTTTATTTTGTATCTGAGTTGAAGAAAAAAGCATGTTCAGGATCTAACTTCCATACTCAGCTTCTTTTCTTCCTTTTTTCCCCCCTCTCAAAAAAAGAGAATAAAAAACCCCAGCCCAAATAAATCCTGCCTGAAACATCCTGCTAGACCAGCCACAATGACTTTCCTCTACCTGCTCTTTTAAAAGGGAAAGAAACAGTCCTTTATAAAGGGATACTGCAGCTTTAATTGCAACAGCTAATCTCAAGAGTTGAATAAAAATGTGATTATCACTCTTTTTTAACTTTTAAATCAAAAGTCAATATTTTGCAATTAATAACAAGGACATTGATTTTTATTCCCTTTTTTATTTTTATTTTTTCCTTATTTTTATCTTTCTCTTTTTTCTCCCCTTTTCTCTCTTCCTCTCTCTCTCTCTCTCTCCCCCTCTCCCCTTTTCTTTTTTTCCTCTCTCCCTTTTCTGCTCGCTTTTCTTGAACTCATTCAGACCTGAGCGCTCCTAAGAAATGCCGAGCGCGCTTTGGCCTTGATCAACAGAATAACTGGTGCGGCCCCTGCAGGTGTGTATAGTTTTCCCAGACTCGCTATGGCTGATTTGCAGCTGGTTTATTTGGTACTTTCCCCTTTTTTTTCCTGCCTTGTTGCTTTGTAGCTCTGTGTTGTGATCTAGAAGACACAAGGGAGTGGGACACTGCCATGAGTTATTGTCTCTCTGAAAGGGTTTTGCTTTTTTTTCCGTTGTTGGTTGTTTTTTTGCCTTCCTCTTTGCTGCTGCTAGCCAAAAACCCACTGTAAAACAGCATCAGCCTTAAGCTCATTTGATGCGTGGCTCAACCACGCTCCTGCCCTCCAAGCCTCCACCCAAGGAAAGTTGCTACCAAAGCCCTTGATAACGCGGCATTGAGTGCGGTACCGACACCGGACAGATGCACGGCCGTGTCGGAGATCTTTTTTTTGTTTTCTTTTGGCTCATTGTGAAAGTCCTGTTTTCTTTCCTGCCCTTGGTACGAGGGGAGATTACCAAATAAAACGGAGGTGATTGAAAGCTAAACATAGCTGTAGCTAAGATGACACAGTCCAAATGAGCTCTATCCACCATTGTGTTGTATTTTTTGTGTTTACCTTATGCTAACAGATGCAAATACTCCAAAGAAGTGTCGGGCATTGTTCGGGCTTGACCGACAGAGTTTATGGTGCAAACCATGCAGGTATAATACTACCCATTAGGCCTTTGGGGAAATAAAAGCAATCTGTCCTCTTAGTGCATTTATGTGATTTTATTTTTTTAATCTTTTTTCCCCACTCCCCACCTCTCTCTCTCCCACAGCATCAATTGCTAATAATCTGTGATCTTTGGAATTTCTTGCTAATTTAATGCCATATTCTCTCTTTCTTTCCCAATAACCTCTCCCTGGTGGTAGAACTGGGAACAAGAAAACTTGAAGTCCTTAAGGCTGGCAGTTTTTTGGGCTTTTTTTATCATTTTTTTCCAGATTGTCAGCAAAATGAATGTTTAACTGGACATCTGTATTTTGTCTTTCATTTGGGTCTATGTCTGCTGCCTCCAAAGGCTTTTTAAAAAGGTTCTGGGATCTGCAGCACTAGTGTTTTTCTCATGATTAGAGATGTAAAACCCAGTGTTTACAGCTTATTGGTGTTGTCTGCAAAATTAAATAGCTACCTGTAGGCTTCTATGCCTCGGTAAGATTTATGTAGATATGAGTTTTTTAAATGATCTGATGTCACTTTTTTCTGATTCTGAAAATACATTTTTTTTCCTAAATTTTATCCCAACAAGTGAGCTGTAAATGCCTGAGCTCTAGACAAAACTAATTACAACTTTGGTAGGACAGTTTCCAGCATTAAAAGGAGATGAAAGACATCAGAGCGCCCAAATTTCAACAGCCCATGTTCTACTGGAGTTTAATTCCATGTATATAACTCAGTACGTACTTCTTTCTTGGTGGAGGGATACCGAGTAGTTCTTTTCTCATTCCTTTTTCCTTATATAATCGCATTTGGTTAAATTTGTTGTTTCTTTGTTCTGATACAAGCAGTCTTTGAATTTGGAATATTATGATGGTAGGTATTTCAACCCAAACCACACTCTGTGTGTAGTGATTCCTCTCCCACATTTTCCCCTCTTACTCATGCCAGTCCCATGTGCTCCATCTCATTTAGAATGTAGATCAGACGTCCATCATATTTTGTGTATGCACGCAGTCTTGTTTGTGCTTAGTGTCGAGGAAAACACAGATCGAGGGTGGCGTTGTTATGTCGAAATACCAGATAGGGCACCAGAAATGTCTTCAAGAGATTGCATATTGTCCCATTCGAGGCATGCTAGGGCCGGGTGTTGGGGTCTTAGGTGCCAGTACCAGTATGTATGTTAAACAAGCTTTGAAAGCAACAGTTTCTCAAAGCTCGAAGGAAGAGGGGTTCAGTCCAGGAGAGCTGGGTAGCCACTTCACGGTGTCAGGAGGCTCTCGAGTCTCATGCTAGCCAAAGACTCAAATGCTGTATTTAATTAGGCTTTATTCTGTGGTTAGTTCTCTGCACACTATCAGCAGATATTTGTGTAGTCTAGAGATAGAGTATTTGAAGCATGTCAGGCTCTGTATGCCAAGTACCAGAACCTGGGGCACATCATGTTTGTGTTGCTTTATCTTTCCCTAGCTGCTTAAGTAAACAGCATACTTCTAAAACTACATTTTATCAGCAAGGGGACTTTTCATTTGGTCTGTACAGTGCCTAGGTTACATGTGAAGCATAAAGCCTCTCTTAACTTACACCGGAGTTTGGCAGAAATCTTTGCACCACATCAGAGACGACTTCAGTGGTGTAGCTGATAGCTTTAGACTTACTGATATTGTCAGCTGCTTTTCTTTTTGTTTTGGTTGTTTGGGTTTTTTTAAATGCATGGAGGCATTTTATCACTAAGTATTAGAGCATTTCTCTCCTAGTTCTGGTCCTAACCATTGTAACATTGCATTTGCTAGCATGGTAGCATTTTGTAGCACATCTTAGGTAGGTGCTAAAGATGTGCAGTTTGCTACTGTGATAGAAGCTGAGACATCTTTGCTGACAGCACCTGAATAAACCCTTGTTACCGTCTGTGGCTTTCACTCATGGCAGCATTGCAGGTTTCCCGATGCTGTCCTGGGGCGAGTTTCAAGCGCAGCCTGAGCAGGGTCAGGTCTGTCAGTGTTTGCCGGACTGATGCAGCAAGTTGACACTTTCCGAGCGGCGCACAAGTGAATATTCCTCACTAGTGCTCCTGAGGGGGGATGTGTAGTATATTTATTCCCGCTTTACAGAGAGCAAAACTGAGACACAAAAAGTTCCTCAGATATTTATTTATTCCACTCCCCCAGACTTGCCTGGTGGTGTTCTATTCTGGTAATACTTGGCTTGCAGGGTTTTGGGTTTTACCCATCTACGCCTTCTGTCCCTCCTAGCCCTGCCATGTACATGACCGCAGATAACACATGGTGTGAATGGCACAGACGGGAGAAGTGTCCCCCCCTTGAGCCATCGTGATTTATGTAAATGGCTTTTCAGACTAAAAGTGGCCACACTCTTAAAGAGTTTGACATGCAACAGGAAGAGAGGAAGCAATCTGCTACCTGAATCTTAGTCAAAGGAAAATTATTTCGGATAGCAAGACCAGTGGGTTTAGTTTTAAAAAGGTTGTCAAACTCTGCATAGTCAGAAAGTCAGGTAGACCTGGGAATTAAGTCTCCTTTGCCATGGGAACTCTTCCTTTCAAGCCACAGAACTTAAAATAGTATTAAAAAAAATATATTTGATTTTTGGCATACTAAATTCAAACTTCCTTCAGGGAATAATTAACTGCCTTGTAGGTTCAGAGCAATCCAGCTCAATGGCTTCTAGACCACCATTGATGAGGCAGGCCGAATTTGGGTTTCTGCTTGCAAATTATTTTAATTTGGTGATGGCAGGGAAGCCCTGCAGTCTCCAAATTGTGAGAACCCACCTTTCAACACAGGTATTATCAGTGAGCTTTATGAAGCATCACTGTTCTGCTTTGCCACTGGCAGCTGTACAGAAGGTCCAAATATGAACTGTGGCCTTGGTAACATTGCACAGCTGAAGGTAGGAAGTGGTGAGACAAGGGGAGGGGAAGAAGCGCAGGAGATCTGTCCTCAGCCAAGAGCCAGAGGCTTCCTGTGTTATTTGTTGATGGTAGAAGAATTAACAGGTTCTGTTTTGAGCCCACCAAATTAATTTTTTTCTGTCTTTTAACGTTGCTCTAATAAAGCATGGTTTATAGCCTTCACTTGCTGTCTTCTATCTTTCTTCCTTTCTTTCTTTTTAACATTTAAGTTGCATGGTTGTCTCTAGTTTTTAGCATGTATTGATCTGCAGGCTAACGTGGTTAAAACTCTTAATAGACCTAACCCCTTACCTTGCCATGTGGAACGTGGAGCAGAACCTGAGAGCAGAGCTTGAGTTTCTGGAGGAAGGGGTGTCACAGCACTGGTACCTCACTGACGCCGGTGGAAAGATGGGGTGCCAGGGTTGCTGTTGCCTTCCTGCTATGGGAAATGTTATCTTTTAACTCCAGAATTAAGCTGGTTAGATACCCTCCGCAGTCAAGAAACATCTAGTCCCATTGCCTAGACAGCAGACCTTGGTTTAACCCAAGTCAAACACAAGTTGCTGTACATGAGGAAGAATATTGACAACCAGCAGTGGAGACAGGGCAGCTCTGCAAGTGGGGAATGTTACCCAGCGACATTCAGCTGCTGTACCACGCTGGGACGCTTCCTTTGATGAAGTGGCTGAGCTAGGGCAAGGTATCCACTGGGGGTAGAGCAATCTACTCCTTCACGTTGGTGGCTTTGTGAAGCTTATCTGGGTGTCCAAAAGTTTTGTGGCAGAGCTGCTCTAGACAGACTTTGTCACACACCTTGGGCTGTGTAACAGCGTTTCAGCACTTCCTATGGAAAGTGTGCTTCTGAACAGGAGGGCCGGAGAGCCATCATTATTAGGGTCAAGGTGGCCACTGAACGTCATTCTGCCAGATGCTGTGGTTGTTTGCCTCATTATTTCTGTCCTGCTGCTAGGATTGTCTTGCATATACTTGGCAAGAGAGCTGGTGTGAAACTATTCATCTGTTTTCATTGCTCCTTTACATTATTAAGTGGACAGAGGGAGGAGAAAAGATCTCTGTCGGGTCACTTATTTATTTGAAGATGAGCAGCTCTTGTGAGACTCTCATATTCCCTGGTGTGAAATAAATTCCATGTTGCTCCTCACCTTCGTAGCTGTCGTCGTGCTCTTCACCTACTGAAATTGGATCCCACTCTGGAGTTACATGGATGGCCTCTCAGAGGAAAATTTCCCAAAATGCAGACGAGCAGCTTCCCAAATCTACCGCTCTCCCTTTAAAGTAAACCTGAGTCGATTTAAAGCCACAACCTGCAGGCCATACAACCAGTTATTCTTGTTATTTTGGATCATACTCTGTTTATCCTGTTCTTTTCCTGTTTTTTCTTCTGTTTGCTTTGTTTGTTTGTTTTGGTTTTATTTCCCCTCTCTCTCGTTCTCTCTATTATATATCCCTTCTGTCTGACTCTGATGTTTCTGGATTTGGTGGGGTTCTTAACAGAGGAGAAAGCAATGAGCAATAGTTTGCAGCCGTCTTTGCCTCCCAAGGGCAGCACATCGTAAGAGACGACAGGTGACCCAGGTGTAGAGATAGCCCCGTTGAGTTGGACAGCGTTATGGGACACCTTGAGATACCATCAACTATCCAGAGCTTTTATTTTATAAGGATTAATTTTTTTTTATTTATATTTTTTTTGAGGAAAGTTGAGTTTGTAGATTAGCACAGTGGGCTCCAAAAACGTCTTACCTGATTTTCTGATTATTAAAATAACTAAGGGAAGGAAACGGCCTGAAGAGGAGGGGGACGAAGAGACAATTAGTGAATCCTTTCCAAATCTCTTAGTTGAGGGGAGGTTCCCAAATGGGCTCGGTGCAGAGGACACCCCACCAGACCCCCAGGACGGCGCACGGGGCCGGGGTGCCGCCCGTGCAGAGCCCAGAGTAGCTAATTGACAGCTCTTTGCATCAGATAACTGTCTCCATCAGCGTCTCTGCCCTTTATTCACAGATAACTCTCTCCCTGTTTCTAGGAGAAAAAAAAAGTGCGTTCGCTACATACAAGGTGAAGGCAGCTGCGTCAGCCCACCCTCTTCAGATGGAAGCTTACTAGACTCTCCTCCGTC
>NW_010539425.1:0-12754 GCF_000687285.1 Phaethon lepturus | reverse complement strand
CCCTTGCCGCGGGGGGAAAGGCAGCCTGGGGAGCAGCTGCGACTGAGGTGCATGTTTGCCCCTCAGTGACACAGAGCTCAGTGGTTTCGAGGGCTGGATGGGCCAAAAAGCTCGCCAGTGTGGCACTGATAATCCATCCAAGTGTGCCCAGGTGCTGAATACTGGTCATGTAATACTACATTGCAATCAAAAATCATTTACGAACAATTTGAGCCTTAAAAGTGGTGGCTGGGCCTTCAACATGCTGGTTTTGTTTCCTGTGGGCCCCCATGGGCCCCCAGGCCACCGCCATATGGCAAAGTGGCACTGGGGTGCAAGCTGGGATCACCTCTTGGGCCTTGCCAGCAGGAGCGAAAGGGTCTTCCCTGGGCCCCTGGGAGGCACAGGAGTGCCTGCCTGGTGTCCTCCCAGCAGGCAGGATGTGCAACCGGGACAACGAATCTGCTCAGAGGTAGATGGAGCCTGCCACATCTGGAAGGCACTGGAGGAAAGCAAATACTAAAAAAAAAAAAGTCTGCAATGCAATGTTTATAAACTTGCTTTTCTTGTAGCCTCCCAAAAGAGCCACATGTTACATTGCTAGTAACATCAACTGTTCCTAGCTATGTTAATGGTTGCTTTATATAACTGGATGGAAAAATCCTTTCCCTGATTTCAGACATTTTGTTTCCTCTGTTTACTGGGAGCTCGAGCTTCCTACGTAGAGAAAGCTCTCAAGGAGTAAGTCACATTTTCCAGAGAGTTATGTATCTGGAGAGATGACTAACTGTTGCAGACTGAGTCACGGTGAAGAAGGGAGCTCCAAGCCTGAGGAAGGGCAGAGGGGACTGCTGAAATGACAGTGGCAGAGCAGAAACCAAGGCAGCCCCATGGCAAGCACTCCTCCTCACTTGCTGCAGATGTGATCCCACACCACTCAGTCAAATGAGAGCCAGGTTCCTTATCTTCAATTTTTAATTAACCTTGTGAAAATACCCAGGGTTTATGGTGGTTGCTAAATTTGTCAATGACTCAGCTGGGCTGAGGTTTAGTATGTCTGAAGGCAGCTGAGTTATGCTTGTGATCAGGCTATGAGATAGGCTTAGTAGATAAACTTCCGGTATCAGCCTCTTAGCAAAGTATTTGAAGAATGTGTTTGAATTTGATTACAGAAAATTGCAGTCCAAGTGATTCCAGGTGTACCTTGGCTCCTCACCATCGATCCAGGCAGGACAATACAGATCCAGGCAGGAAAACACACCACGGAAAGTGGAGCTGAGCCTCCAGGCAAGGCTTTTACTTCAGATACCTGAGGCTGTTGGAGATTTCTCTGACCTGTGAGAAGCTCAGCTATTAGAAGAGAGCTTTCTTAAGTATGCTGTTACAAAGCAAAGGAAACTAAACTCTTAGCTGCCCACTTCTTGCTGAGGAGAAATAAAACATGAGGCTGTCTTTCATACCAGGGGTGCTCAGATACATCAGTGAGGAATGAGAGCTGAGAAATGGAGGTTACTGACAGTGCAGAGGTGACAGCACGAATTCACAGGTGGCTGTGGCAGTGGGAGCCAAACTCTTGAGCTGTCTGTTCATTGCAAGAAGAAGGGATGTGGTGGAAAAGGTGCTGTGTCTCCCAAAAGGGAAGGAGGAACTGGTGCGAGTCAGTTTGGGGGGTTCCAGCAGAGATGAGGAGCAGAGATGGCTGGGAGGAAGCAAGTGTGTTTTGTGAATACAAATCCAGGTTTGGGCTATTAAAACAGCCTGCGAGCCATGGCTTGTAGAGGAAGCTACCGTCCCTCTGAGTGTGTGGGGAGCTGATGTTGCTAGGGCCAAGCTGGTGTGCTGATGAGCACCGTGGGGCTGGTTGGCAGTGGGAGCCATGGTGTGTGCCGTAGGTGGAGCGCTCTGGCCAGGAGCCAGGAGCGAGGCTATACCATTCACAGCAACCAGCTCATGCTCACGAAATGCAGTAGCCCAAACCATCCTGTAAAGAAAGGGTGCTGGGAAGAGCCAAGCTTCATTCCCAGCCTTGTAGGGAGGGATTTGGCAGTTCCAGCCCAGCAGATGCTGGTCTGATGTTCCTGCAGAGAAGTGGGATGGGGGTGTCCAGGAACACCCTAATGCTTCAGGGGCAGGAGGATCACTCTGTGAGTAGTGTGGCTACTGCAAAAGAGGCCAAATGCGTGTGCTGGAAACTGTAGGCACTGGAAAAACACATGAAAAACACGCAGCCTTGCCTTGTGCTTTGGGAAGGCGCTTACCTCTGTACAATAAGGCCAAAAAAAAGCTAGGAATAATTTCACCTTTTAAAACCCCACAACTGGAAAGGTACCAGGCAGAAAGAACTTGACACGTTGCTGAGCCAGCCTGAGACACCCCCATGCAATACTGTGGTGACAGTCACCTTCTGTTCTTCACATCCCTCTCTTTTGACTGTTGCTGCCACAAGGAACTTGAGCTTTTTTTTCTGCTTCATTTCCCCTGGCCCAGCTTTTCTCCTGCTCAGCAAACACGCTGTGCACTGAAGGACTCTGTGGACTTAGCACCTCGGAGGAAACCTTTTTGCTGGAGGAAACGTTAGGGTGTTGATCTCTGCCAGTGTAGCAGGAACAAAAAGGAGAACGTCTCTTATGACAGGGTTTGATTGCCAGCTGAAAATAAGCAAAGTGCCTGTCAGTGACATGTGAGCACAAAAAAGCTTTGCAGATGGAAATAAAGGCAATGCATTTTCTCTTGCTGGCTCTGCCTTCCCTGCAGTACCAGCAAGGCTTGCAGGCTGCAGAGCTGTGCTGATGGGAGCCTGTTGGATTCGGATGCACGGTGCGCTTTGGACTCTTACGTATTTTCTGAAAATGGTGTCTAAAAGCGTAATGGGCACTTTGCAGATCCCTAAATAGACCAGCCTCTGTACTGAAGAGCTGACAGCGTAAAGAGACAAGTGCCAGAGATGGGAGAGTGGCTGCATCACACAAACCAGAGCCGGGGAGGTGGCACGTGGCCCACCTGCTCAGTATTTTTCCATCACATTCTGATTCAGCTGCTCCTTGCCAACTTCCAGCTCTGTCACCCTCCTGAAAAGCTTCTGCTCTGGGTTTATTTAGCACGCTATTTATTTCCTAATTATAGAACTTAACTGACTAACCCCAGCCCTACTGACTTACTGCTGTCCACCTTTTTGTCCCCTGTAGACTAGAGGTTCTGGTCTCTACACAGTCTCTAGACAGTTGCTAGAGACTTTCTGACTCTCTTTTTTTTGTTTTTCTACAAAACCCAAGAGGGCTCTGACTGCTAATACAGGGGGCTTCACTGATCAAGCTGGATCAGATGGGCTATTGCATTTCCCAGTTCTTTAGGCCAAAAGAAAAATGCCACTGAGCTGAGCGCTTTACCAGGCTGTGCTCTGCTGGTTCTGTCCACAAATTCCCGACAGCCTGATCACTCCTTTTACCCCATGTCCAGCAACAGCTGCTGGCTGGAGGAAGAGGTTTTGAAAACCACTCCTTGGCACCAGCAGTGCCGCTGGTCCTGCTTCTGGATGCTCCATGGTGCTTGAACACTGCCTGGCTCCACAAGCAGCCTCAGTGCTTTAGGGGAACGATCTGTCTGTACCTCCCTGAGACGAATCCGTGCCACAACACTCCTGACTTTTCCAGGGAGTTCAGTTAGGTGAAATTCCTATGCCCTGCACAAAAAGCTGCCAGGCTGAGCAGACCTGTTCCCTGCAGCCACCTCCGATGCCACTTCTTATTTGCTTGGAGCCATTTCAGAGCCATTTCTGCCCCTTTATCACACATTTTGGTAAATCAAGACACAGCTGCAGGAGCCAAGCGGTGCTTTGGTGTGGCACCTGTCCCTAAAGCTGTCTGCACAGGCAGGGGGGTTAAATGCAGGGGAGGCTCATGCAGCAGGTATCTGGCAGGCAGCAAGAGAAGGTATCTTTGGTGGAAAGCAGGATGAATTGGAACAAATGAATGTAGTAAAGCCAGAAGGATGCATGAGCTTCCCCTGGAGTGTTTCCAAGATGTCATACTGAATAAAGGAAATTATTTGTCTTCTATTTAATTCTGAGTGGTCTGTCTGACATTTGCCATTATACTGTGTTTCTGAGGTTGGAGTTTGGAAAGACTATGATTATCCAGCCTCAGAAAGCCAGTGAGGGAGACTGCTAAAGCCACATTTTTTTCAGTGGCTGCTTGTGAAATACTTTCTCTGGACAAGTTGCCATAGAAGTAGTGGTGCATGAAGAGACTGAGGGATTGCAATCCTGCAAACTGAAATGCTCAGTGAACCGAACAGTGGGGTTATCAGCCCCCTGTAAAACCCTTAATTTTAGTATGGGGAAGAGACTCTTCCTAGAGAGCAACATTTATGGAAATGAAGTGAGTGGAGGTGGAAGCTACTGCCTCGTGCCAAAATAGTGGGAATTGGGATAGGTCTGGGAGGTGGCATGCAAACAACAGTGTTTGGATGAGGGTGAGTATGAAGGAAACAGTTATGGTTGTGATTTGGGGAAAAGGGTGATGGTGTTAGGGTGCAGAGAGCCAGAGCTCTGTTTCCTGGAGGTGTAGAAGGAAAACAAGGCTGAGAGGAGAAACAGGCTTGATGCTGGTGCAGGGACGTGGATTGTGCATGAGGCTGGTGGGGAGCACAGGACTATGATTTGGGAGGGTAGGCAGATGGGGAGGAGGCAGCAGGAGCAGTGGGGTGGCTGGGATGAAGGGGTAATCCAGAGCATTCCCATCTGCTGGATGCTTTCCTGGAGATGCACCAGCAGCCACAGCCAAGTGGGAAGGTCTGCTGCCACGTCCAGAGGTGAGCTGGGGGTGATCGCTCTCTTCCCTGCACAAGGAGTTGGCAGGTTGCAGGACAACTTCCCAAGAAAACAGCAGCTGCAGAGCTATTGCCGTCACTGACCCCATGCCGCTCCTCCAGCGAACCTCGCCTGGCCACTACCCTTTTGAAAACCCTGCCTGTACAGCCACCGAGTTAAATTATTGCTTGGGCTGGGAGAAGTAAGCAGTGCGGCTGACGCTGTGTAATGATCACTCCTGCGGGCTCACACCACCTCAGCTCACTGCGGGCTCCACCTTGCAAAGCTGGTGTCTCAGCCTTTTGGGAATGACGTCTGATTTACCACGCGTCTGCTCAGAACAGCTTTAAGGTCCTGATCCATAAAGTTCAGGAAATCCATCCTTGGCTTTGGCAGTAATGCTGCAGGAGGATTTTGCCAGAGTTACGCAGGGCTGTACAGGCAAAGCATTGTAGGACCGGGGGGATGCATGGCTGGCTGATGGTGGTGGAGGTTCTCCTTCCAGGTCAGCAGAGAGCTGCTGTCCCGGCGGAGGCTAGAGGGTGCTGTGCTGCAGGGAATGGGTGTCCTCCTCCCTCCCTGCTCAGCATCCCTTCAAAGGCAGGTAAAAATTTGCAGGAAATGCTGCCTTTGAGGTGAGATAAAGACTAAGGTGCTGGCTGTAGTTCCTAACAACCTTCAAGGCTTTTTAAGACTAAAATATCAGCCCCATCTAGCTCATTAGTTAGCACTCAGAAGGTGACATACAGAAAGGGTGGCTGTCCTTGGGTGGGTGAAAAAGCAAAAAGGTCAGAGACAGGAGTGGGGAAAAGGAGTGAGAAAATGAGGAACAGATCAGAAGATAAGGAAGCTGAATGGAACAAAACGAGAGAATAGAAGAATAAAGCAAGAAAATAGAGGAATAAAGAAAGGGAACAGAAGATGAAACCAATCTGAGGGTCACATCAGCTGCAGTGTCAAATTAAGGGCAGCAGACCTGCTCAGTGATGAAAAGGGAGATTTGCTAGAGAGAAAAATCAAGGAGCTCTTCTTGCTAAGCACCACCTCCCCCAGTTTGTGGTGGCTGAGGCTGAAACGCCCTTGGCTGATGGGGCAGGATCAGCTCCTGTTTGCCCAGCTGAGGTGTGGCTAATCCTGAGCCCAGCAAAGAGTGGAGCTGAGGAGAGGCAGAACAAGCAACGGGTAGGGAACGGGAGACAGGGCCGTGTTTGTACAGCAGCTAACAGGCAGCTGCAAGACCAGGCAAAAACACAACATGCTCCCAACAAGCAGCTCTCTGAGCAGATCGCTGCTGCCTGGAAAGCCTGCCAGCTAACCGCAGAGCAACGCGCCTGCTGCGTGGGGCTGCACGTGCTCTGCAAAACACAGCCCTGCCACCCCTAGGCTGTGGTTGTGGGGTCACTGTCCTCAGTGCTGGCAAATCTGCTCTGTCTGGCTGCCTGCAGCAGGCGAGGCAAATGTGCAGGCATAGCTAGAAGAGGAGGAAGCACAGGTAGATATTTCTTTACCTTCATAGGTCTCGCAGAAGACAAACTACCAAAAAGGAGAAGACGCAGACATGACAAAGGAGGAAAACCACAAAGGAGACCCATTTCACAGCTGCCCTAAAGGGACTACACCTACCTCTGGGTCATGGGGAAGTTCTGGTGGTCTTTTAGGTGAGCAGTGTCCATACAATGTGGTGTGCCCATGGAAATGAGCCACATCAGGTCTCCGTGTCGGTGACCTCCCTCCTGTTTTCCACCTTGAGCTTGAGGTGGGATGTCAAGGACTGGAAGGGAGCAGACATGTGGGGTTACCATCCAAGCCTCTAATAACTGCCTTGGCCTCACCATGTGCACCGAGGAGGTGCTGGAGCTGTGTCTGTAGGCCCCTGAGGAACATCTCCAGGAGGCACAAAGGAACATGGCCCAGAAGATGGACCGAAGGGAATGCTCTGGGGGGATGCAAAGCCCTGTTAGGAGCTAAGAGGGGCTGTAAAGCCTGCATGTTTTCACTTACTGTATCTACTCTGGATGTAAAACCAGCCACTGGTTTTACTGCTGGGGCTGTCAGGGTAGCAGCCCATTGCTAGCTGTGGACAAGTGGGGACTCGGCACTGGAGACAGGGCCATTTAACTCCTCCAAGAGTCACTGGGAGGATGCAGAATAGATGGGATTTACATCCAGTATCACCTGGGCTGTGGGGCAGGACAAAGAGACGAGAGGGAACGGAAACATGAAAATGACTGGAGGGAGGTTGATGGCAGAAGGTAAATCAGTTCATGCCATAATAAAGGCTTCAGTGGAAGCTGGACAAGGTGGAAAACCCCACTGAGAAGGAGGGGTGATTGCAGAGGACATATGGAGTATGCCTAACAGCACGGATGTTTTAAAAACACATTAGCATAGAATTCCCAGCAGGGAGGGAGAAATGGTTGGGAGACTTTACAAGGGTCTGATACAAAGCTGAGCTCTAGGAAATCTCCTTTTGGAGGAAATTTGTGAAGGAGCCAGGGGATGCATGGATACCCCTGTCCCTCAGGACACTCTTGTTCCTGCTAAGGAGGTCTTCACTGCTCCAAATGGTGCATATGGAAACTGTATGGAGATGTCCGTGGATGGGCAGAGCTATCGGCTGGCTTCCCACCCAGGAGCTGCTGTTGCAGCTGAGACAGGAGGTAGCACGGCTCCAGGCAGAGCGCTCGGGGAGGACACAGCCGCCCTGGCAGTCCTGCGGTGTCCCCTGCTCCAGCCTCGTGTCCCCTTGGGTGCGCGCTGCCCGCGGGGCTGGCTGCGTGCGCTCCTCCATGGTGGGTCTGGATGCCCTGACCAGGCAGCAGCCCCGGTCAGGCCAGGCCGTGGCTCTCACAGATGGGTTTCATTGAGGACACGTCTGGCTTGGAGCTTGTTTTCATTTCCTTTTGAGGAAAGGAGGAGTCATGGGAGGGGAGAAACAGCGGCTGAGCCGGCTCTCCTGGACGTGGACTGCGGTGCCAAATGAGCTCCCGCTGCGGTTTCCGCTGCGGCTCTGGAGGGTGCAGCCCAAGGGGCAGGAAGTGGTGGAGAAGGAGCTTCAACCGGTGTGCCAGTGGTGCAGGATCCGTCCGGCATGGGAGAGAGATTGAATCACAAGGGGGAGGCTCTGATGGGTCTCGGGGTGGGGGTGAGATGCAGCTCTTTGCCAGCACAGGAGCTCCTGCAGTAGCTCCAGCTGAAGGCACCAGGTGCCAGGAGCTTCCTCCCAGAGCAGAGGTCCTACAAGAGCCAAGATCCTGCACTGATGGTCCCCAGCCACCACACACAGGGGCACAACTGGCTCCAGGTGGCCTCCGAGAGCCACTTTGGGCTGCAGGAACCAAGGGAATAAGGAGCCGTCTTTGAGGTGTGGATGCCCCCATGGGGTCGGGCGTCTGTGAGAGAGAAGGGAGGTGTGCAGGGACCTGTGCTTTCCTGCTACCACCCTGCTCCCCCCAGCCATAGATGTGGCTACAGAAGTGTGTCTTAAAAGGCCCCAAATATGCCTCTTTTCGGGAAGAAATGAATCCCAGAGCTGCGGCAGATCTCCTCTTGCTTGCCAGGCTCTGGAGGATCAGAGCAAATGGGAGGCACAGAGAGGGCGGGATGGGCAGAGTTCAAACCTTCTCATTATGCTCCGAGATACAGAGATCAAAAGGCAACTTCGCAAAATAATAAGGCCCTTGCCTGGGTAGAGCCTCTCCCCAGCACGATGGGCGGGAGGGGAGCGTGCCGTAATGAGCAAACTGCCTCTTCTTCACCAGCCGGTAAGACAGGTTCTGGGCTCCTTGCAAACCCTGTGTCCCAGCTCATTACAGTTTATTAGTGTTGTTACATATTCATATAGCATTAGCGCCATCAAGCCCCTGGTGTTTAGTCAGGCTGCAGGTTTGCCTTGAGCCCTACAGGTCTTGCAGGACCTTCCGTCAAGTGTATGCCAGAAGCACACGCACCAAATTGATGGCTTGAGTAAGGAGGGGACTTGCGAGCGTGTTAACAGGATGAGGATGTCTCCCTTGCCACAGAAACCAGGATTATCAGAGGAAACTCGATTATAAAGTTATCAAGTACACAATTTAGTGCTTTGTGTCAAGGCAGGAGCTTGCCAAGAGCTTCCTGAAAAAGAACAAAAGAGCCACGGCTTATCTGCCTACAGCATCTGCTTGGTGCTCGGGCATGGTCAGGCCACTCACCGCTGCTAATCCATAAGCGGTTTCGATTGTGCATCACGGCGTACCATGGAGTGTCGGGACATATTACCGATGGGTGCTTTCAACCAACAGTCTAGAGAGGGGCAAGGCGAGCCCGGGATGTGAGCTCTGCTCCATCCATCCTGGGCAGTCCTCTGAGACGGGCACCGCAGGGAACCACCACCACCACGCAGGGGTTTAGTCCTGGCCAGTGGTTGGTGCTGATCCGATTGTCCGCGGGGAGAAGGCTGTTTCCCAGCAGATATGAATGATTCCTACAGATTCCTCCTGTAGCAGATATGAATGACCTTTGGAAATGCTGCTGTTACCACTGGCTGCTGAGGAGGTGTGTGTAAGAGGCCAAGCCCGCCAGCTTACCTTTTAGATGGACAAAATAAATGGAGACATGTCCTTCCCTCGAGCCCCTCGAGCCCTTGGTTTCCCATCTGTCAAGTGAAGATGAAGGCAACACCTTTTCTGTTGGAGATATGCACAGATAAATCTTTAAAGACTGCAAAGCACTCCAATTCAGAGAAGAAGGTAATATAAAGGTGCTTATATTAAGCACCTTACACAGACACGCCAGCTCTAAACTGGATATAATCTTGTTTATTGAGGTTAAAGCAAGGCCTTGAAGTTAAACTGGCTGGGATCTCATCTGAGGTCTGACATGATCAGCAGTGGGAATGGAGCAAAACTGGGGGACGGTGCTGCCCTTTGCCTTCTTCCTATTAAATCACAAAGTTTTATGGAAAGATTTATGTATCCTGAAGGGCACTTGGTAGCTGTACTGAGCTTTCCATGCCCTGAGGATATTCAGTGTCTAGGTTTCTTCAGATAGTCCTGAAGTTCCTGGTACCTAAACATTATCATCCCTAAATGAAAAGCCTGAGTTTAAAGAAACTGTCACCCTTTCGGTGGAAAGGGCAGAGAGTGTGGAAAGCTTTTTCTAATCTAGAAAATAAAGAGAGACGTCCAGCTACATGCCAGGATTGTCTCGGCCAGTGGATCCCCCCAGCCGTTACAAACCACGCGCCGGCATGCCGGCAGGCAGTGACGCTGGCCGGGGCTGCAGGAGGTTAGAGATGCTGGCACCAAGCACTTGGTTATCCTGTTAGAGAGATTAGGAGTAGACTGGGGCTTAATCCTCTGCCACGGCACCGCAGGTCGCTTCTCCTTCCCACTCGGAGTGGCTGACACGTGTGGCAGGACAGGAGGCTTGATCCCACGGGGCAGGAAACTTTCCCAGGACCTGTGCTGTGGCCTGAACCACAGGTTTGGGCTCTAGGAAGGAGCCATGCTTGCGAAGGATGGGGCTGGCTACCTCTGCCAGAAGTTTTTTTTGGGCCCTCGATGCTGGGGCGAGGGAGGAAAACCATGTTGCAGGGAGCGTTGTGGGAGCGTTTTGGGTGGGGAATCCCTCTGGGGTGTAACGGCTGCCTTTCTTTTGAGATAAACCTAAGCCAGTGAACTCCTTTATAGAACAAATAGCTGAAACAATAGGGGCTACCACCCAAGAAAAGAACCATGCAAGGGCTGAGCAGGACTTTGCTGGGGGTGGGGAGGTGTCATTGCTACCTGATGGTGAGGGGGAGAGGTCCCATGGGTCAGAGGTGGGTGTCTGAAAGGGAGTGGAGAGAAGGAACACGAAACTGTGGTGATACCCGAGCCATCACTGCAAACTCATCGGCGGTGAGACGCACCCTGGCCAGTTTTATGGCGGAAGGGGGCTTTATGCTTGAGCAAGGGGCAGGTTGTGTATTGTTCACCTCCCTCGTTCACAGGAAAACACCTTTGTATAAGCTTGGAAATAAAGCGGATTTCATCAGAGAAATGTCCAGCCCCATCACCTATTTTCCCCTTTATCACCTCATCTACGGGAACCAGGGTATCGGTTATCTGCACGGCTCAGAAAGGGTTACAGCCCAGCAAAGCCTGGCAGATCTCCATGCAGAAGAAACCAAACCCAGTGGTAAATCCTGCTATAACAAGGCCTAAATAGTCCTTGCAGAAGGGAGTGAAATTATGCCTGACCTTCGACCTACCCAACTCTTTCAAGTAGAGCCATCCCTTGCGAAAACTTGGCGGCTATATGAACCGGGGTGTGGTATTCGCCTGTGGGGGCTGTCTCCATTCCTCGCTGCTTCCCTGTCCTTGACAGGTTGCTTCTGTCTCTTCTCTGTCTCCATAGCCAGAGCTTCCCTCTTCCAGCTGGAACAGATGGGCTTTTCCCAACCCCGATTTCTCACTGGGATCCCCTGCTCCATCGCAGGTCTCCAGAGACACGGGTGCCTCCAGAAAGCGCCTTCCCGATGGAGAACATAGCTCCGCCTGGCCTCCACCACTCGCTTTTTAATATCCTTTCCCATGCACGTTCCTCGGGACATCAGCATTCACGTCCCCGGGGACAGAAGGAAAACATTTTCCGTTCTGTTTTTAGAGAGGCTGATGATTTTTCTGCAGCTCCCTCTGGGTCTTGCATCCTCTCTGAGGCAGTAGCCCCTCAAGAGGCCAAACAAACACCCTTGTCCTAGTTGCCTGTGCACAGGCCTGGGAATCTTGCCCTGCGCTCTCCTCCTCCAGACCTTGTTTTCCTCTGAACACCACAGCAGTAATTACCCTGAGGTTGAGGGGTTATTCGAAAGCAAGTACTGTGTCGTGTCCGCTCTCTCCTTTCCAGCCGCTGTTTCTCCCTACACCAGAGTTAAACTCTGCCTGGAGTGTCCTTCATGTTACTATTAATTGAGGGAAACGCCACCAGCGAGGGTGGTGTGTCTGAGTGGGAATATGTGGCCGGCTCCCTGCGTTCCTCATGCCCTGGTGCTCCAGCAAAGCCACCAACAGCCGTGCAAATTGCTGGCACGCTGGGACAGCCGAACCTGTTTTTGAACCTGCCGGCGGGTCTGTCCCCGGGGTGCCGCTCCCAGTCTGGGTGCTCTCACGGGCACTGGTTGACAGCAGTAGCTGGATGCTGGAGATGAAAAATGAGGTGGAAAGACTGGTCAAAGTGCACCGCGTGCGGCTGGGCTGCCCGGCTCGCTGCCGGCTGAGGTGGCTGCATTGCCAAAGCCAGAAATGTAGCAACACTTGGGCAGAGTCACGTGTAAATATGAGCAGCCGGAGTGTCTGAGGTGGGTTAGTTAATGCTGAAATGGGTTTTGCAAGAAGAGATAAAATCAGCTTCATGCTTAGGAAAAGGGCTTGGAGTAGGTTTTCATTGTGGGGGCAAATGATCCAGCATTGCCATGCTGTGCAGTTCCCTGTGTCCTCTTCCGAAGTATTTGCTGCTGAATATGAATTTAGCCTGAACGCGCGTTAGCCTGATGGTTTCTGCCTTGCAGGGCTGAGCTCCTCGTGTGGCACTGGCTGCTCTTGAGAGCGTGGCTGGGCTTTTCCAGCCCTCCGGGGCCGGGCACAGCTCAAAGAGGAGCTTGTTTGTGGCTGAACCAACAGACCTGGTGTGGTGTGGTGCTTTGGGCACAGGGCTGTTGTCACCCCAAACCCTTTCCCGTGCACGCCCGGCCTGGCTGCAAGCTGTTTTCCTTGATGCTGGTTAGGAGGAGCTTGGGAAAACCCCGTGCTGCTGGCACGCTGGGTCCCGAGGGTGGTGTGGGGTGCTCACGCGTGCCCTGTCCCGGCAGAGTGGAAGCCCTCTCCAGCTTTTACCCCACCCACGGAGGAAAAAGGGGGTTTGTGCTGTGAAACAGCTCTTCCTCCTGCCAAGTGCTGGCAGCCCCCAGCGCATCCCTGTCCCGCTCTGCGCCCCTCTGCCTGCCAGCCC